>NC_054379.1:8991615-9249115 GCF_017654675.1 Xenopus laevis | reverse complement strand
TTATAGAACATTCATGGAGCAAATACTGGGCTTGCTATACCTCGCCTTGCTTGATGTGGACGTCCTTGTGTTTTCCATTCTCCACAATTTTCAGGCACATGTCCCCTTCCACTTGGTAAAACAGCTGAAAGAGAAAGACGCAGAGTTAGACTTCCATTGCCGCTTGTATTTGAAAATCTTTCTTTTTTCAACATTCGATGAAACTTCCAAAGGATTAGGGGGAGGCAACTCTGTTGTGCAGATCTACATAGTAACATAGTAAGTTAGGTTGAAAAAAGACACACGTCCATCAAGTTCAACCTGTTAACTTTTTTTGACCTGTCTAACTGGCAGTTGATTCAGAGGAAGGCAAAAAAAAACCTCTCATCTGAAGCCTCTCCAATTTGCCTCAGAGGGGGAAAAAAATCCTTGTTCTACCTGATCTTTCATTCTTCTAGGTGCCTGGTGCTAGATAATGTAATGACTAGTGAAGTCCGGGTTGACTTTTTGTTGACCCTAACCCACCCGCTCATAACCATCTGCCCATCTCTGATGTCACTGAAGGGGGACGGGTGGAGCAGGAGAGAGTCTATAAAAACAGATGGAGGAGGAAGTGGGGGGAAGTAAGGTGTAATTAAGGTGTAAGGTGCCAGTGTACCCCCAAAATTAATACTTAAGCAACAGCACTTTGCTAAGTCATCTTGAAAAGGTTTCACCACTCATCTTAGAGGCTAGTTCAAATGCGTTAGATAGCGATGAGCAAAATTTTTCACCAGCCATGGATTTGTGGCGAAATTCCGCATTTCGCCATCTGCACATTTTTTAGTGAAACTGTGGCAAAAAAAAAAAATTGCCATGACAAAAAAGTCACAGAGACAAAAAAAGTGCCACAAGAAAAAAAACTATTGACTGTAATGCATTTTTTGCGAGAAAATTGCAACCATTGACTTCGATGCGTTTCAAAAAAATTTTCATCGCAAATTAAAACGGGTCAGGTTCGCTCATCATTTTTTTTTTACGCACTAGGACCTAGAATTGGAAGAAGAATACAGAATAAAATGTCTCCCCGATCCATGCAATCACCCTGCTGCACATCAATTCTCCCTTCAGGAATACTTGCACCTTGTGTCTTCTCAATTTATACGTTTTCGTCAATTGTGATTATTTGATGATAACTGACTTACTTTAAATTTGTATTATATTCAGCATATTATATTAGCAATGTTACAGGTTTAAAAAATAATTTGCTGTGGGGCCCAGTGATATGTAGTTACTCCACTGTTTTCACTCATGATTATGATTGAGGATAAAACAACAAGGGCAAATGCTACATCTCTGCAAAGTCTTTAGAAACGGGCAAGCAACCCATTATGGATACAGTTTGTTGTGGGTCTGTATCTGTAGTTCCACCAGGGAACACTTGACTTTATTTCTCAAGACAAAATGGTATTCATACAGTAGACAAATGACTACATGAAAGTTAAAAACTGAGGGCACTATTTCGATTCACTTTACTGGTCTTCCATTGATGCTTGAATATTCTATTTATAAAACTTCAAAATATGTATATTCAAGCGAGAGGCAGGCTGAAGTAGTTGCTGATTGCGGGGATGGAAATGTAGTAAAAGAGCCATGTTACTGAAATTCTGTTATTTTCAATTTGAGTTCCACAAAATCCATGATGTTTGGTAAAATATTGATGTTTTGGGTCATTGTGCCTACAATAAAGTTCTTTGCCCTTTAATCAAATGTGAGCGGGCCCTCTAACACTGCCCACACCTAAAAACCACAACATTCCAATGAAGTATGGTGATGGTGATGATGGTTGTACCTATATACTGTGAGGCTGCTATAAAAATGAAGCTTTGGTGAGAGTTCATCCATCAGAAGGACAATGATCACAAACAAAAGGCCACAATAACACAGGAGGGTTTCAAGGACACTAAGGTGAATGTCCTACAATGGCCCTGTCAAAGTCAAAGATCTCAATCCAACTGAGAATTGGTGGCACTGTTTAAAAATTGAGATTCACAAAATGGCTAACCCGAAAAACCTGCCGCAAATTGGCCAGGAGGTATAGTCCAAAGCCAATGTGCAAAGCTTTTATGAATCAAATCTTAAAAATTAAGTTTTTTTTAAATGTCTCTAAAACTTTAAATTTATTAAGTGCAGGCCTGAATTTGTGGCAAGGCCACAAAGGACCGGGCCTAGGGCTGCAAGTTTTTAGGGGCGCCATGCTGCCCACCCTCAACCTTGCGAGGGAGCGGGCACTATGACCCAGCAGCCTAGTGGCAGCCAAGCCCAAAATCTGGGCCCGATTAAGGGGCCGATTCACTAACTTCGAGTGAAGGATTCAAAGTAAAAAAACTTCGAATTTCGAAGTTCTTTTTGGGCTACTTCGACCATCGAATGGGCTACTTCGACCTTCGACTACGACTTCGAATCGAAGGATTCTTAGTAAAAATCGTTCGACTATTCGACCATTCCATAGTCGAAGTACTGTCACTTTACAAAAAACTTCGACCCCCTAGTTCGCCATCTAAAAGCTACTGAAGTCAATGTTAGCCTATGGGGAAGGTCCCCATAGGCTTGCCTAACTTTTTTTGATCGAATGATATTCCTTCGATCGTTGTATTAAAATCCTTCGAATTGTTTGATTCGAAGGATTTTATCGTTCGATCGAAGGAATTATCCTTCGATCATTCGATCGAACTATCTGCGTAATATCCTTCGACTTCGATATGCGAAGTCGAAGGATTTTAATTCCTAGTTGAATATCGAGTGTTAATTAACCCTCGATATTCGACCCTTAGTGAATCAGCCCCTAAGTGTAAAAACCACGAAAGCGCTAATAAAAAACTTCTCCAGGGTTGAGGTCCTGTAGAAGTCAGTGGGAGCTGCGCTGATCCTATTGGACTTTTTTTTGTCCATTCAGACTTTTAGAGGTTTTGAAACTTTTTCAGTTTTGGATCTTTTAATAACTTTCATGGCATTCATGAAATAGAGTTTAATCGTGGTTTCAAGAAGCTCTAATTACCACTTAAATTAAACCTTTAATAAATAAGCCTGTTAGCGAGAGGCTTGTACAGACTGTAATAGTTCTGGATGCAGTGCCCCAAGGTGCTGTAACTACTATTGTGTTTAGGTGGTACATAAGGATTACTCTGCCCTTCAAGTGTGCCGAGTTCTTCTAATCCTTTAGTGATGAGCGAAATTTTTCACCAGGTTTCGCAGCATAAAAACTACCCTAGACTCCAATGAGTGAAAAAAATTGTTGCATTTCAAAAAAAACCGTTGCCCATTCGTTTCACGGATCTTCAGCGAATCAAACGGGTCAGATTCACCCATCACTATTATATTATATTTTCATTATAGACACAATACCAGAGGACATTTAGTCATGATCATTCATCAGTCAGAACCAGGGTTGGACTGGGCTGGTGGGACACCAGGAAAAAATCCCAGTGGGCCCCGCCAGCCCAGACCCGAACACCGCCGGCGCTCCCCCATGCCGCTGATCTCCCTCCCCCGAGGCTCTGAAAGAAGGTTTAATTTAAGTATTATATGTAAAACCAATCCAGTAAAAGCTCCAGTCAGTTATTGCACCTGGTCACAGGTAGGCAGTACGTATTTATTATAACAAGCACACAACTGAATAATTTTTCTTCATCTGCAAATTTCCCTCCGGATGGATCAATATCCCTGCAATGCTGAGCTCTGAGCTCTTATGGCTTATAAATAACTGCTCTAGTGAAGAGTAGCCACTAGCAATATATTTTGTTAACTAAAAAACAAACAAACAAAATAAAGAACAGCAAAGGTACAATATGAGTGCAGTTTGTATTTTTTCCCCATCAATTACCTCTCTATATATATATACAGTACGGGGATAAGGGATCATTTCACAATTTAGATCTACGTACCTTAAAGGCCACCTGCTGGGCAAAAATATTATCCCCAACCAAAGGTGTGGGCTAGTGATGTGCGGGTCAGGATTTCC
Organism: Xenopus laevis; assembly: GCF_017654675.1. Lineage (NCBI taxonomy): Eukaryota > Metazoa > Chordata > Amphibia > Anura > Pipidae > Xenopus > Xenopus laevis. The sequence continues at coordinate 9,245,136 of NC_054379.1, read as the reverse complement.
CGACCGGCACCCGACCGGCACCCGCCCGCATCCACATTTCTGGGTTCCTTTTATAGACCGCGAGCCCCACCCCACCAATGACATCACAAAAGGGGTGAGCAGGTGTAGTGTCTATAAAAAAACGAACCCGGAAGTTGGAAGCCGGCATTTGAAGCGACGAATCGTACAAGGTTGGCCCAAACCCGGGGGTAAACATCACTAGTGTTGGCTAATAGAGCTGGACTCTGGTTGGGTTAACATTATATGTTTTTTTAAAAAAAAGTGCCGCCCTCCAGCACTAGGCCACCAGGAGGGAGCTAACGGTACGAGCAGCCATGTTATGGCACAAGCATGCGCATAATAGGGTTGCCACCTTTCCCCCCGATGTCGTGATGCATCTGGGGCGGGACAGTGATGTAGCAGGTGGAGCCATGACATTGTAGAGGTGGGGTTGTGATGTTGGGGCGTGGCTATGATGTGGCGATTGACGATCATCACATCAATCGCAGCAAATACTGCCCGGTTTTCCTAATTTGGAAATAAATGGAAAAAAACATGCTGTCCGGGTCAAAACCGGATAGATGGTAACCCTAGTGCTTAATGAGCAAATACTGCAACTTGCTCATTATGCACATGTGCGTGACGTCAGAAGCTCATTATGTACATGCGCTATGAACAACATGGCGGGTCACACCAGGAGCTCCCTCCCAGTGCAAGTGTAGTGCAGGGTCTATTAACCAGCACCTTTGGTTGGGGATCATGTTTTTTGCCCAACATTTGCCCAACTTTTAAGTCTACTAGAAAATCATATAAACATAAATAAACCCAATAGGCTGGTTTTGCTTCCAATAAGGATTAATTATATCTTAGTTGGGATCAAGTACAAGCTACTGTTTTATTATTACACAGAAAAAGGTAATAATCATTTAAAAAATTTAGATTATTTGATTAAAATTGAGTCTATGGGAGATGACATTCCCGTAATTCTGAGCTGGGTAACAGATTTCTGAATACCGGATCCCATACCTGTGTAAAAAAAAATAAATAAAAAAAAAATAAAAGAAAGAACGGTGGGGAGGAGAAGAGACTTTATGCCTTCAATCAGGGTCGCACCGCCAATGAGGCGGTGGCACTGCCTCAGACGCCAACCGCCTCAGGCGCCAACGCCGGAGAGGTTTCCAGGGTCAGTTAAAAGCAGTTCCTGGTACCTTTAAAGGAGAAGGAAAGGTTAAAACTAAGTAAGCCTTATCAGAAAGGTCCATCTAAATATACCAGTAAACCCCCCAAGTAATTTTGCTCTGAGTCCCCTGTCAAAAGAAATACTGCATTTCTTTCCTTCTATTGTGTACACATGGGCTTCTGTATCAGACTTCCTGCCTTCAGCTTAAACCTCCTTGCCCTGGGCAAGAGCATGCTCAGTTTGCTCCTCTCCCCCCACCCCTCCCTTCTCTACTGTAATCTGAGCCCAGAGCAGGGAGAGAATCAGGCAGGAAGTGATGTCACACCACATTAATACTGCAGCTCCTAGTCTAAACAAACAGAGAGTTTCTAGAGCTTTTTACTCAGGTATGGTAAAACATTCCACAGAATAAATATAGCATTCTAGCTTGCACTATTGCAGCTTATCTATTGGCAATAAAATGCCTCCGTAGCTTTCCTTCTCCTTTAAGAGCTGAATTTCCGGTTTTTAAACCGGAAATTCGGCTTTACTAATGCGAGAGAGCGCAATTGCACTCTCCATATTAGTGTTCCTGCCTCCCCTCCTCCTAAGTCGGCGAGGGGGGGCAGCATTGCAGGAGCCGCCTCAGGCGGCCCTTAGGTAAGAATCGGCGCTGCCTTCAATTGCCTGCCCCTCATGAATACAGTGCTACCAAACACAGGCAATGCTGGATTCATGGGGGACATGCAGGTTTTTGTGCTCCATTCTGAAACTTAAGGCCCCATACATGGGCCGATAAAAGCTGCCGACAGACCATGTCGGCAGCTCATTGGCCATGTGTGGGGCCATCTGAAGGGCTTCCCCGATCGGTATCTGACCGAAAGTCAGCCAGATCTCGATCGTGAAGGTTAAAAAATCCCGTCAAATCGCAGATGCATCTGTGCATGTATATGGCCCCGGGATCTGACCGACTGTATCGGATCCATTATGATCCAATGATGGGCCCTAGGTCCCACGATCGGATCAGCCCGATATTGCCCACTTCAATGTGGGCATATCGGGGATAGACATCGCCAAACGAGCGAATCTCTACGTCTATAGCCCCCTTTATGCTGCTGGAAGGGTTTGTGTGTGTCTGTGGTAGGATAATAATAGTGTTGCACCACGGCTGAAGGAAATTAAGATTTTATGAGTTGTTTACCATTGGTGGGGAAGCAAAGGTGCAAAGTGTGAAAAAGGGCACAAGTCACCATGTTTTTGTACTTTTCACCCTTACCAGCCTCCACCTTTAAATTAACTGTTAGTATGATGCAGAGAGTGATATTCTGAGACAATTTGCACTCGGTTTTCATTTTTTATTATTTGTGGTTTTTTGACTTATTTAGCTTTTTATTCAGCAGCTCTCCAGTTTGTAATTTCAACCATCTGATTGCTAGGGCCCAAATTCCCCTAGCAACCATGCATTGATTTGAATAAGAGACTGGAATATGAATAGGAGAGGCCTGAATAGAAAGAGGAGTAATAAAAAGTAACAATAACAATACATTTGTAGCCTTACAGAGCATTCATTTTTTTAAGATGGGGTCAGTGACCCCGATTTGAAAGCTGGAAAGAGTCAGAAGATGAAGGCAAATAATTCACAAATTCACAAACTATAAAAAATAATTAATAAACACCAATTGAAAAGTTGCTTAGCACTGGCTATTCTAAAACATACTAAAAACTTAAAGGGGAACCGACCTCTTTAAAACACAATTCAACATGATCTGCATATTTCATTTTTAGGAGGATTTCCTTCATGTGAAGCAAATAAAAGTGTTGTCTCACTGTGCCGGCTACCAACGGTTATACTTTAATAGGAAATTCGTTAGACATCTGATTGTACTTGTTAGTTGAACTGTATGCACAGAAGCCTAAATAGGGAAATATTAATTATACTTTAGACTCCGCATCGGTTAATTAAATTCAAAATTACCTCTTCTCCCTCTTCGATGTGATAATCCTTCCTTTGGTTTGGGCCCCCGACAAACATAACTTTCAGCTGCTGGTTGTGCCTGGTAAAGTTAAAGTGAAATATTAACAGGGCAGAGCCGTCCTGAGCAAATCATCTCCTAATTAGTAAGACTCCAGTTTGCCCTGTGAGGCCAGTCCATAGAGATTTTGCTGCATCTTTATTTGTTTTTATTGTTTGTTATAATTGTATTTAATGCACTGGGTGATGTTCTGCCTCTTATCTTTAAATCTCAACAACTCTGGCCAGGGTCGGGCATCCAATATCATTTGGACTTGGTTCCGGACACAGTGAGTTTATTGATAGACGGGATTTCTCAGCAAAACAAGGCGAAAAAATTTGCCCATCCCTATAAGTCCAATGTTTCTGATTTCTAAAGGCACATCTTCTTATTGATGTATATACAGGTATAGGACCTGTTATCCAGATTAGAGTCCTGCGCCAAACAAATTTCTACGACCCAGACCCGATCAAAACCCGCATATTTACCCACTTTGTTCCACTACCGGACCCGCAACTGCCTTATCCACAACCTGACCCGCAACCCGCCGACCACCATCAAACAGGAAGTGATGGTGCTGCAAACCAGAAGTGACATCATCAAAAGCGGGCGGGCCAGAAGCAAGTTTTGTAAACTTAGTAAAATATAGACAATATTACATAAGATAAGAAATTTAGATCAGACCCGCAACCCGACCCATGACCCACTTCTATACCCGCATCTGAAAATCCTCCCCTCATTCCGCAGGGTGCCTGATTTTTTTATGGGTAACTTGCGGGTACACGACCCGCTGCAGGACTCTAATCCAGATTGCTCGGGACCTAAGGTTTCCAGGTAATGGATCTTTCCATAATTTGGATCTTGATACCTTAAAACTCAAATTTATCTCATCTTTTTATTAAACCAAGCTTGACCAAACTCCCTTCCACAATTTAATATTTTTTACTTGAAAAAGTTGGGTCGGGAAAATACTCAAATTGTACAGTACTAATTTTTCGGCTTTGACACCTGAATCAATTCTTCAATTCAATTTTTCATATTATCAGATGAAACCCAGCACAGATCACGATATCTTCTAATTGTAAAAGGGACATCTGCCATTGGCTTCTACATGACCACGGCAGGTTTGAGATGGCGGATTTTCAGATTCGGACTTTTGGCAGCTTCGGCGTGTAATACTTTTGTTTCTGCCCAAAAACCTCGACCAGAAAAAAAAAATCTAATTTAGTAAATAACCTCCTAAGTCTAATAGAAAATCATATAAATATTAAATAAACCCAATAGGCTGGTTTTGCCTCCAATAAGGATTAATTATATCTTAGTTGGGATCAAGTACAAGCGACTGTTTTATTATTACACAGAAAAAGAAAATCATTTAAATAAAAAATATATTATTTGGATAAAATAGAGTCTATGAGAGCCTTAACATAATTTTGAGCTTTCTGAATAATGGATACCAACAATTCAACATTTACTTTGGACATTGCACCTTCATAAACTCTGATCTGTTTACACTGTAACTTTTTAAACCTGAAATACAGACAGTCCCAAACTAGAATTCACAGTTATTGAGGGGCGAATTTGTCCCTTTTTGCTTCGCCACGAATTTCGCAAATTTCCCTCGAAACTGGCGAAAAATTAATGAAACTGCTATTTTGACGCCGGCACCGGAACCGTCGCTGGCGTCAAAAATTTTTCGAGGTAAATTCACTAATTTATTCGCCAGGTAATCCAAATTTGTAAAAATTATGTATTTTTTCTGTGTAATAATAAAACAGTAACTTGTACTTGATCCCAACTAAGATATAATTAATTATTATTGGAAGCAAAACCAGCCTATTGGGTTTATTTCATGTTTACATGATTTTCTGGAAGATTTAGAGGCACATTTATCAAGGGTCAAATTTCGAATTCATGGGAGTTTTAATAAACTCCCATAAAATTGAAATTCGACCAATTGAAATGTATTAATAAAATCTAATCTTCTCAGCTCGGACGAATTGAATCGACCCAAAAACTACGAATTTGAATTGGAAAGACTCGAATTAAAAAAACTCATGTCAAAAAGCCTGCGAACATCACCAAAATTATCCGTGGACCTCTCCCTTTGACTTATACAACAATTCAGCAGGTGGAGTATAGTCTAATTCGAGTTCTTAAATGGCCAGAGTATGATAAATCTCAAAATTCGAATAAAAACTTGAATCGAGTTTGGCTAATTCACAACTCGAATTTGAGAGTTTGGACCAAAAAGAAAAAAAATTCACTTTGTCCCATAATAAATCTGCCCCTTAATGTTAAAGATCAAAGTTATGGAAAGATCCATTATCCGGAAAACCCCAGGTCAAAAGCATTCTGGATAACAGGTCCCATACCTGTACCTGATGATAAAATGTTACCTTGCCTATTGTCTCTTTTATAGAATTTCACTGAAGAAATCCTTAAACCTCAGAAAAATAATGTCCGGTCTCCTACGAAAGCATCTGCCAGAGCTTCTTACAGAGCATTTGTTCCACGCGTTTTGTGCCTGTCCTTGCGACTAAAGGAAATCAAAGTGTGTCCGCTCGGTTGGGCGTCTATTGATTATCAGAGGGAGGAGAGTCACAATGTATTGCGTCAACTGCCGCTTTAGATATTCTTCAAAACCCAGACTTGTCATAACTCAATACATTGGGCTTTTACTTTTGTTCCAACTTAAAGGATGGTCTTTATATAGTATCTCCCTGCAGGTGTAGATCTTCTGCTTGGAAACAATTGGTCTTTCATCGCGACCAACATTACCCCTAGTGCTGCCGAATCCACAAGCAACAACATTGAGACTGATTGCTGAGAAAGAAGTTATAAAATACCGACACCTATGTGTTAATGGCAGCAATGCATTATTACAGTTACTTTCCCACAACAAAAATGTTAAATTAAAGGGGTTGTTCCTCTTTAAATTAACTGTTAGTATGCTGTAGAGAGGGATATTCTGATACAATTTGAGTTATTTAGCTTTTTATTCAGCAGCTCTCCAGTTTGCAGTTTCAGTCCTCTGGTTGCTATGGCCCTAATTCCCCTTGCTCTCTTGTACTTTTTCTAGATTTCAAGATATTGGCAGTTTTTAAAGGGATACTGTCATGGGAAAAAACTATTTTTTCAAAATGAATCAGTTAATAGTGCTGCTCCAGCAGAATTCTGCACTGAAATCCTTTTCTCAAAAGAGCAAACAGATTTTTTTATATTCAGTTTTGAAATCTGACATGGGGCTAGACATACTGTCAATTTCCCAGCTGCCCCAAGTCATGTGACTTGTGCTCTGATAAACTTCAATCACTTCAATACTGCTGTACAGCAGCCAAACAAAAGAACAATGGGAAGGTAACCAGATAACAGCTGCCTGGTAGATCTAAGAACAACACTCAATAGTAAAAACCCATGTCCCACTGAGACACATTCAGTTACATTGAGAAGGAAAAACAGCAGCCTGCCAGAAAGCATTTCTCTCCTAAAGTGCAGGCACAAGTCACATGACCAGAGGCAGCTGGGAAATTGACAACATGTCTAGCCCCATGTCAGATTTCAAAATTGAATATAAAAAAATCTGTTTGCTCTTTTGACAAATGGATTTCAGTGCAGAATTCTGCTGGAGAAGCGATATTAACTGATGCGTTTTGAAAAAAACATGTTTTCCGATGACAGGATCCCTTTAAAGTAGGGATGCACCGAATCCACTATTTTGGATTCGGCCGAACCCCCATCATTCGTGAAAGATTCGTGTGAATACCTGAATCCTAATTTGCATATGCAAATAAGGGGTGGGAAGGGGAAAACATTATATACTTCATCACGCGATTTCACTCCCCAGCCCTTAATTTGCATATGCAAATTAGGATTCGGATTCAGGTCGGGCAGAAGGATTCGGCCGAATCCAAATCCAGTTGAAAAAGGCCAAATCCAGGCCAAATCTTGAATTCGGTGCATTCCTATTTTAAAGTACTTATATAATGAATTTGGTACTTTTTTACATGCGTTTTGTACATTTTTCACCCGATCCGCAGACTTGACGTCAAAGGGTTGCCACCTTTTGGTCCGTCTAACTCTGGGCAGGGGTGGGCCGTCATGTAATGGGGACAGGCGGTGATGTTCCGGGGGTGGAGTCATGACTCTATGATGTGGCGATCTGCCAATTGCTGCATAAATCATAGGGAATTCCTGCCCAGCTTTTCTAATTTGGAAAACCGAGCAGGCACTTTTGACCCGGAAAGCCCTTGAAAAAACCGGGTCCAAATTGGACAGGAGGCAACCCTAGCTGGTCAGCTGAAAAAAGATTTTTCTGAGAAACAAAAATTTTTTTTCAGATGATGCTCTTGATGTTAATAGAAAATGAAGTTGGTAAGTGTCGCCGAAATGGGAGAAATTTTCCGTGAAATTTGTGAATAATTTGTGAAACTCGAAAATTTTTACGCCGTTGTTAAAGTCAATGGGCGTCGAAATAGTGCTGACGTGCGGTGAATTTTGCTTGAGTTTAGTGAATTTATTTCGCTGGCGGCAAAATGCGAAAATCCGCCGTGAATTTGCGCTAGCCGAATTTATTCGCCCCTGCTCTAAAGTTGGTGAACCATCTGCCGTTTCTCTGATCAGTTGGAAGCATTTCAACACATTTTATTCCCTTTAGGAAATTAATTTTCAGACAACATTTTTAGATGAAATCACCGGCCGACGGTGGTGTTGCCTTCATTCATACCCAGGATACACGGGGTTACATGTTAATTCTATGTAAATTTACACATATTTGTCTGAACTAGACGGGACCTTCATGCTTGCCAGATGCACCAACATTCTGTATTCTCTAAGCAGAAACTTTGTATAAAATTGTGATTGTGATAATCTGCTGTTTTTTGGGCCTGGAAGATGCATAGGATGATATAATATCTAACAGCCACTACTCATACACGGTACAACTACAAAGTTGTTCCAGCACATTAATGGTTACAATGCCGGGGGCTGAGCCACAAAATATACCACTAGCGCCCTCTTGTGTTCAAATGATAATAAGACTGTGGTTTCAAGATCTTTCCCGAGGTTCTGGCTGATAATAGAATGTGTGTTTAGGAGACTCTCGTTGGGATACAGAGACATTTATAACTGTATGAACCATTCTGAGCCCCAGTGGAGCTTACACTCTAATGTTCCTATCACATTCACACACAATAGGACCAGTTTTATCAGGAATGAACCCACCTGTATGTTTTGGAGTGTCTGAGGAAACCCACTCAAGCACAGAGAGAACATTCAAGATCCTTGCAGATTGTGCCCTGGTTGGAATCAAATCCAAGACCCCAGTATTGTATATTATATTCAGGCCCGGATTTTAAGCGAGGCCACAAAGGACTGGGCATAGGGCGGCAGAATCGTAGGGGCGGAATACTGTCCAGGCGAATGCAAATTCGGCCCTTATTCTATTAAAGGAGAACTAAACCATAAAAAGAAATATATAGTGATGGGCGAATTTATTTAATTAATTAATTTGCGGCAAATTTCTGCGTTTCGCTGCCGGCGAAAAAATTGGTGAAATTGCAGTGAAAATTCCAGCGGAAATTTTTTTGACACCAGCGACAATTGAAGGCGTCCAGTGACAATGCGCATCAAATTGACGCCAGCGTCGGAATTGTCACTGGCGTCAAAATTCGCGTTTGCGGGAAATTCGCCCATCACTAGAAATAGGGTTAAAAATGCCATATTTTATATACAGAACTTATTGCACGAGACTAAAGTTTCAGCTTCAATCTTGTCACAGGGGGTCACCATCTTGGAAAGTGTCTGTGACACTCACATGCTCAGTGGGCTCTGATTGGCTGTTGAGAAGCTAATCTTAGGGCTCGTCACTAATTATCCAGCAGAAAATGAGCTTCCCTGGCTGTAATATAAGCTGATGCTACAGGTTTGCTGATTATTCAATTCTGATGCTAATTGCACTGGTTTCTGTGCTGCCATGTAGTAATTATGTGTATTAATTACTAATCAGCCTTATATTGTGACATTTCTATTCTATGTGTACTGTATATTGTGAGTGGCTCCCTAAGCTCAGTAAGTGACAGCAGCACAGAGCATGTGCAGTGAATCAGCAGAAAAGAAGATGGGGAGCTACTGGGGCATCTTTGGAGACACAGATCTTTACTGCTAAAGGGCTGTGGTTGCCTTGGGCTGGTACAGAAGCACAAAACATCATGTACAACATTTCTAGCTACTTGTTTAGTTAGGCTTTAGTTCTCCTTTAACCTCTAATGAGCAAGTCCTTCTTTAACTCCTGTATCATTCTGTCGTTACCGGTAACAAGATTTGCCTTTAAAGGGATTCTGTCATAATTTTTATGAAGTGTGTAGTGATGGGCGAATTTATTATTTATTTGCGCGATTCGCCACCGGTGAATAAATTTGCGAAACGGCCGCAAAAATTTGCTGGAGAAAATTCGCCGGCAAAGCAAAGCCAAACGGCGCAAATTCGCCCATCACTACAAGTGTGTTTTATTTCTAAATGACACTGTTTACACTGCAAATAATTTACTCTACAATATAAAATGTCATTCCTGAACCAGCAAGTGTATTTAGTTGTAATATTGGTGTGTAGGTGCATCTCAGGTCATTTTGCCTGGTCATGTGATTTCAGAAAGAGCCAGCACTTTAGGATGGAACTGCTTTCTGGCAGCCTGTTGTTTCTCCTACTCAATGTAACTGAATGTGTCTCAGTGGGACCTGGATTTTACTATTGAGTGCTGTTCTTAGATCTACCAGGCAGCTGTTATCTTGTGTTAGGGAGCTGCTATCTGGTTACCTTCCCATTGTTCTGTTGTTAGGCTGCTGTGGGGGAGTGATATCACTCCAACTTGCAGTAAAGAGTGACTGAAGTTTATCAGAGTACAAGTCACATGACTGGGGACAGCTGGGAAACTGACAATATGACTAGCCCCAAGTCAGATTTCAAAATTGAATATAAAAAAATCTGTTTGCTCTTTTGAGAAAATGCTCTGTAAGGCTACAACTGTATTACTACTGCTACTTTTTATTTACTCATCTTTCTATTCAGGCCTCTTCTATTCATATTCCAGTCTCTTATTCAAATCAATGCATGGTTGCTAGGTTAATTAGGACCCTAGCAACCAGGTGGCTGAAACTGCAAACTGGAGAGCTGCTGAATAAAACTCTAATTAACTAGAAAAGCACAAATAATAAAAAATGAAAACCAATTGCAAATTGTCTCAGAATATCCCTCTCTACATCATCCTAACAGTTATTGTAAATGTGAACAACCCCTTTATGTATACACAAGTTTAAAGAAGTCATTTTTAAAGGGCTAGCCATTTCTGCTCTGCACCTTGTTACCTCTGTCTGCTTTATCGGTTTGTTAAAGGGGGATATAAACCCAAACCACGAAATGATGCAAACTTACTCTGAACACTTTTGCTTTTTGTATTCATTTTCTATTTTTAGTGGTGTTTGCAGTTTTAAACTGCTAATACCAGCCTTTTGGCTCAGAGCCAGCACTAGGGATAATAGACTATAAAGGAAGGGCATAGAAAGGCCATTGACCGGCAGGATCAATGACACTGCAGCCTTCACATAGAATTGTTTAGCTGAAAGCCAGGTATTAGCGGGCTAAAACTGCTAAAATCTATGAACATGCTAAAAATAGAACATTAGTGTTAGGAATAGGTTGTAAAATAGAAAAATGGCTCTGCCCCTAAGCCTTAAAGGGGTAGTTCACTTGAAAGCTAACTTGTAGTATGTTATCAGCTTTTCAATTGGTCTTCATTTGTTATTGTCCATACTATTTGTCTTTCCCTGCCTCTTTTACATTCCTTATTATTTATCTTTCTATTCAGTGCCTCTCCTGTTTGTATTTGTCTCTTGCCCAAAACCTGGTTGCTAGGTAAAATTGCACCATAGAAACCAGATAGCTGCACAAATGCCAAACTAGGGCAAATTAGCCGCTGAACAAAAACCTAAATTATTAATAATGCCCCAAAAATAGCAAAGACCAACTGCAAGTTGCATATGAGTCTACATGATGGTAAATGTTAATTTAAAGGGGAACTAACCTATTCCTATATTGCTTAAAGGGGTTCCTGCACAGATGTAGTTGCTGACATCTGAAAACACTTTGCTGCCACGGCATAGCATTAATCAAAAGCTAAGCACCCTGTGGTGTTACAATATGTATTTCTATTAAGAGGAATAAGGAAATCATTGGACATTTATTCTCTAAATTAAAGTGTGAGATCCCACTTTGTAGTTGGGAAGAGTCGGTGTCAATAAACCCCCTGCTTAATAATTATATCATAAGGGATAAGGTAAATATAGTGCAAAACAATTTGGGGTGGGGGGTCAAACATTCAGGGGGTTATTTACTAAAATCTTAGTTTTTCTCATATTTTATTTAAAAAATTCTCCTATGCTTTTTTTGACTTTATTTATAAAAAAACCCCTGAATTAATCGTATTGCGGAAAAACTTGATAAAATCGAGCAAAAACCTGAATTGGTCGATTTTTTGGGGGGGGGGCGCTTTTTTCCTGAATCGCTCGATTTTTTGCCCGAAAACCCAGAAAAATTTGGATTTTCAGGCTAAACCCAGCGCAAATCACAAAAACGTATTTACTAAAATCTGAAATGATCTCATATTTTATTACAAAAAAAAACCACAACCAAACTTCCATGCTTGACTGGACCTTAGTTATTAATAAAATAACCCATGTTAATTGGATCACGGAAAAACTCAATAATATCAAGCGAAACTCGAATTGCTCAAATTTTTTTCCCGAATTGCTTGATTTTTTTTAGAGTTTTTGTCCGGAAACGTCAGATTTTCGGGCTAAACCCATCGCAGACCACGAAAACCTCAAATTGAGATAGGTGCCTCTCCCATTGACTTATACAGGACCTCAACAGGTCTGAGATGGCGGATTTTCAGATTCAAGTTTTTTGCAGCATCAGGGTACAGGTATGGGACTTGTTATCCAGAATGCTCAGAACCTGGGGCTCTCTGGATAATGGATCTTTCCATAATTTGGATCTCCTTTCTTAATTCCACTAGAAAATTATATAAACATGAAATAAAGCCAATAGGCTGGTTTTGCTTCCAATAAGGATTAATTATATCTTAGTTGGGATCAAGTGCAAGCTACGTATTTGGAATATTTGGATAAAACGATGTCTATGGGAGACGGCCATTACGTAATTTGGAACTGGATAATGGGTCTCCGGATAATGGATCCTATCCCTGTATAATAAATCTCAAAAAAATTGAGGGTTTTTTTTCCCACAAAAAAACTTGAGTTTTTGTCCCAAAAAGCCCAACCAGATAAATCTGAGGTTCAATAAATAACCCCCTCAATATTTCCTATTCCTGTTAAACGAGGATAAATAGGCGTCAGGTACTTACATGAGTTTATTGCACACCGGAGGCAAAAAATACTCTGTGTTCTCCTCGATCCATTTCTTTACATTGATTGCCATCGCCATGAGATCGAAGGCTGCGGAGGAAATAAAAAGCTTGTATGAAAATAAAGACAAAATTGCAGCAGAGGCAAAGTCAAAAACACTAAATGCCGGCGCTTGTTTCCCGGAGGTGCTAATAAAGGCCAATCTGTGCCGGGCAAAGGTTACACGGGGCACAGATCAAACAACAAGAATCTAGTTACAGATTAAATTCAATGCTCTGCAAATCAACACAAATTTAAAATAAAAACACAAAATAGAATTGTATTTGTGTGGGGTCAGGGGTGGAGGCATAGACGGGACACTGCCGCCACACAGACATAATTGGTAACATATAAGTTCTCTGTGTTAATACTGTCGGTAGGTTAATATCTCTTTGCTTTTTTATAAACCCCTTAAGGCAGGGGTCCCCAACCTTTTTTACCCGTGAGCAACATTCAGATTTAAAAGGAATTGGGGAGCAACACAAGCATGAAAAATGTTCCTGGGGTGCTGAATAAGGACTGTGATTGGCCATTTAATAGCCCCTATATTGACTGACAGCCTACAGGAGGGTCATTTTGGCAGTACACCTGTTTTTATGCAACCAAACTTGCCTACTAGCCAGTAATTAAAAATTAAGCACCTGCTTTTAGGCCACGGGGAGCATCATCCAAGGGGTAGGAGAGCAACATGTTACTCACAAGCCATTAGTTGGGGACCACTGCCTTAAGGCTTAGTCCACACCAAGTGATTCGGGGAGAGTCGCCTTCGTTATGACACACGCGGTTGCTTTAAAGCAACTTTGAGCAGCTTCGGAAAACGAAGCTCCGCATGTGTCATAGCGCAGGCGACTCTCATTACAGCCGGCGCAGGAGAAGAGGAAGCGGTTCGGGGAGATTAGTCGCCTCAAAATAGAGGCGATTAGTCGCCAGGACGCTAAATCTCCCCGAATCGATTGGTGTGGACTAAGCCTAATCCGGAAACCTGTTATCCAGAAAGTTTCGAATTATAGGAAGGCCATGTCCCATAGACTCCTTTTTATCCAAATAATTAATTTTTTTTCAAAATGATTTCCTTTTTCTCTGTAATAATAAAACAGTAGCCTGTACTTGATCCCAACTAAGATATAATTAATCCTTATTGGAGGCAAAACCAGCCTATTGGGTTTATTTCATGTTTATATGATTTTCTAGTAGACTTAAGGTATGAAGACCCAAATTACGGAAAGATTCCTTATCCAGAAAACTTTAGGTGCCAAGAATTCCGGATAACAGGTCCCATACCTATATTACAATGACAATTAGAACTTTGGGTTTAATTTGACAATACCATGGGTGAAAGTGGGCATATGCACCTAGTGCCATATTACAAAAGAAGTGCGGGGGGAGGCAGATGGAAAGTCTGCAGTATGGTGTGCCCCTCGCTTGTGCATGCAGTGGCATTTCAGGGGCTGCTGACTCCGCCCACACCACGCTTTCAACTTTTAGTGTTGGATCGGGTCCAGGAGGGGTGTGGCGTGTCGATTGTGCGCTTGCTGCACTAGCAAAGCCGAATTTCGGTGTTAAAGGAGAAGGAAAGGCTTAGTACACTTGGGGTTGCCAAATGTTAGGCACCCCCTAGTGATTGTATTGTCTTACCTGAAGCCCCAGGCCGGTGCTCCTATCAGCAGAAAACTGCACCGGCCCGGGGTTATACCACGGAGCACCATGGAACGATCCTCTTCTGCATCTTTTTTTTTCAAATTTCCCAGGGTAAACACATGCACAGTAGAATGAAAAAGCCGGATTTCTATTAAAAGTTCGGCTTTTCGCTCTACTGTGCATGCGCGGCCTCGCGAAGAAAGAGGAAGACGGAAGATAAGTGCTCCATGGTGATCACTAGGGGTCATTAGGGCTCGTCACTAATTATCCAGCAGAAAATGAGCTTCCCTGGCTGTAATATAAGCTGATGCTACAGGTTTGCTGATTATTCAATTCTGATGCTAATTGCACTGGTTTCTGTGCTGCCATGTAGTAATTATGTGTATTAATTACTAATCAGCCTTATATTGTGACATTTCTATTCTATGTGTACTGTATATTGTGAGTGGGTCCCTAAGCTCAGTAAGTGACAGCAGCACAGAGCATGTGCAGTGAATCAACAGAAAAGAAGATGGGGAGCTACTGGGGCATCTTTGGAGACACAGATCTTTACTGCTAAAAGGCTGTGGTTGCCTTGGGCTGGTACAGAAACATCAATGTACAACATTTCTAGCTACTTCTTTAGTTAGGCTTTAGTTCTCCTTTAAAATTACATAAGGCCATATTTTGCTGCCCCTGGTAACTAGCCAGGGGCAGCTAACTAGCTGGTAACTAGCTGCCTGAGACAAGGTCCTCACCTTACCTGATGGCAGGAGCAGCCCCGTGTGCAGGTGAATAAACTCTTTGCACTCAACACTATGAGCAAGAAAATAAGAAACAGGAAAAAGTTCTATGACCCCGGACAAAGTGCTAGAGCTCTATGAGGCACTAAAGTAGCAATGTTTATTCACTATGCCCTTGTCCCACCCCTAATGTGTAAAGTGCACAAAACAAAACACTTATTTTTGCTCTTTGAAATTTGCCCTGTGCCTCATTAAAGGGTTGCTCACCTTTAAGATAACTGTTAGTATGATGTAGAGCAGTGATCCCCAACCAGTAGCTCGTGAGTAACATGTTGCTCCCCAATCCCTTGGATGTTGCACTCCGTGGTCTCAGAGCAGGTGCTTATTTTTGAATCCCAGGCTTGGAGGCAAGTTTTGATTGTATAAAAACCAGGTGTCCTACCAAACAGAGGCTCCTGTAGGCTGCCAGTCCACATAGGGGCTACCAATAGTCCACAAACCTTACTTGGCACTAACCAGGAACATTTTTCATGTTTGTTTTGCTCCCCAAATCTTTTTACATCTGGATGTTGCTCACGGGTGGAAAAAGGTTGGGGACCCCCCTCAGATATTCTGAGATAATTTGCAGCAGTTTTTTTTTTATTATTATTTTGGGTTTTTGTGGGGTTTTTTTTTTTATTCACAGGAAATGAAATGGGGAACAGTGAACACAGTGTTACTAAGGCAAACACACTGCAAGTTTGTGTAGATTAAACTACTAATCACAGGAGAAGAAAAAGAAGAAGTGAAATGAAAACACTGTTAGTCCATAAACACTTCAAAGCAAACTAGTTCAGTGTGGCTGCCTTATATAAAACTTAACTTTTAATAAAATTAGGCAAAAAAGAGGAGCGCCCACAAAAGACAAACCCACTGCTAGTAGCCCGTAAGGCCGCAGTGCAGGAACAATGTCTTTAAAAAACATTCATTTAAAAACCAGCAAATGGTGGAAACGGTGGTATCTTAATCAGCCAACAAAAATACTTCGCCGGTAGTAGTATAAACCATTGGTTACAGTGCAAACACTACCCGCTCCCACCCTTCCATTTGTGCCCCAAGTTTGTCAGCAAGAACCTGCCTGTCTACGTAGGGACAAAATGGGAGCTAAGCTGCCACCGTCCACCTATGCCGCCCTAACGCGTTTCGCTGACTACTTCAGCTTCCTCAGGGGCATAAGTGTGACAAACTTGGGGCACAAATGGAAGGGTGGGAGCGGGTAGTGTTCGCACTGTAACCAGAAGTATTTTTGTTGGCTGATTAAGATACCACCGTTTCCACCATTTGCTGGTTTTTACATGAATGTTTTTTAAGGACATTGTTCCTGCACTGCGGCCTTACGGGCTACTAGCAGTGGGTTTGTCTTTTGTGGACGCTCCTCTTTTTAGCCTAATTTTATTAAAAGCTAAGTTCTATATAAGGCAGTTTGGCCAATCATACTATATAGGCGCCACACTGAACTAGTTTGCTTTGAAGTAGAGATGCACCGAATCCACTATTTTGGATTCGGCCGAACCCCCGAATCCTTCACGAAGGATTCGGCCGAATACTGAGCCGAATCCGAATCCTAATTTGCATATGCAAATTAGGGGTGGGAAGGGGAAAACATTTTTTACTTCCTTGTTTTGTGACAAAAAGTCACGCGATTTCCATCTCCGCAACTAATTTGCATATGGAAATTAGGATTCGGATTCGGTTCGGCCGGACAGAAGGATACGGCCGAATCCGAATCCTGCTGAAAAAGGCCAAATCCTGGCCGAATCCCGAACCGAATCCTGGATTCGGTGCATCCCTACTTTGAAGTGAGTGTTTATGGACTAAAGCTCCCCATAGACGCGTCGATTCTTCTTGCCGAACGCCCGACCAATCCTTCGAAATTATCGTGCGGTTAGTGGGATTCGAACGATCGTACATCTTATGATTTTTCGGCCGACATCTGTCAGGAAATTGATCGGCCAGGTCAAAAAATCTTTGTCGGTCCCAGTGCAATGTATCTATGTCCGCAGGGCCAAGCAGGCAGCTCCTCTTTGTTTTCCTGGCAAATTGGTCTTTTTAGTTGATGGTAAATTCGTACGATCGTTCTGAGAAGATCGTGGTCTCACGATGAGGATCTGATCTTTTAAAAATCTCAACATCTATGGCCAGCTTAACAGTGTTTTGATTTCACTTCTTCTTTTTCTTCTCCTTTTTTTTTTATTCAGCAGATCTCCAGGTTTCAGCAATCCGATAGTTGGGGTCCAAATTACCCTTGCTTTCTTTTTCTTGTTTTCAAGATATTAGCAGTTTTTAAAGTGCTAACATAATGAATTTGGTGTAAAGTTATATGAATTTGGTTGACCTACTGATCAGCTGAGAAAAAAAATTCTTCAGATGGTGCTCTTGCAGTTACTAGAATATGAAGTTAGTAAATTATCTGCCATTTCTCTGATCAGTTCTAAGTATATCAATACCTGGTTGCTAGGGTCCAAATTCTCCTAGCAACCATACACTGATTTGAATAAGAGACTGGAATATGAATAGGAGAGGCCTGAATAGAAAGAGGAGGAATAAAAAGTAGCAGCAACAATACATTTGTAGCCTTACAGAGCATTTGCTTTTTGGATGGGGTCAGTGACCCAGTGGCCAGAATTAGGGGTAGGCAGAAGAGGTAAGTGCATAGGGCGCAAAGGAAGAAGGGCCCCAGACATGTACCTCTTCTTAAGCCTTCCCCTAATTCAGACCCTTGTGCCCCCCAACTTCAGCAGCTTGAACGGAAGAGTGTGCATGTGCAGAAGAGCGCACGTGGAGGGGCCACATGGTTGGCCCGGCACTGCTCTGCGTATTTACATTTATAAATATGAATGAGACAGGTGAAACATATTCTTTTGACATACCTCCCAACTGTCCTGTTTTGAGCAGGACAGTACCGCTTTTGACAGCTCAAATCACAGTTCTGCATTTGTACTGAAATGTCCCGAGTTTCTATTTAATCTCGTGCGCTGAACAGCCAGAAAAAGATACACAGTTTCTAACTGAATTGGCTTTTGGCAGAGAGCCCAGAATAGGTAATTAGATACTTTTGTAACAGTTTTAGATAAGGAGGTCTCTTGGGAGCACTAAGACTCGCGTCCTAAAAGGGCAATTCACCTTTATTAGCAAAACTGTGATAACACATCAAAACCACAGAAATGTGTTAAAACTTTCATACCCTGGCAAATTTTGTAAAATGGAAATGGTATTTAGGGGGTGTGGCAGCAAATCTTTTTGTCCCTCTTCCTGTTTCCAAAATATTGGTAGGTATGCTTTTGATACTAGGGATGCACCGAATCCACTATTTGGGATTCGGACAAATACCAAACCGAATCTGAACCCTAATTTGCATATGCCCCTCATTTGCATATGCAATTAGGGCCAGGAAAGAAAAAAGTGGGAAACCATGAAAAGTCCAGTGATTTCGCTTCCCACCCTTATTTGCATATGCAAATTAGTAGTGATGGGCGAATTTGCGCCGTTTCGGTTCACCGAAAAATTCGCGAATTTCGCGCGAAATTCGCGAAACGGCGAAAAATTCACGAAACGGCGCCAGAACCCGTTTTTGACGCCGGCGCCCGATTTTTTTCGGAAAATTTTTTTTTGACGCCGGCGAATTTTTGACGCGAATTTTCGCGGGCGTTTCGCGAATTTATTCGCTGGCGGCGAAATGCGCAAATTCGCCGCGAATTTGCGCCTGGCGAATAAATTCGCCCATCACTACAAATTAGGATTCAGATTCTGTTTGGCCAGGTACAAGGATTCAGGCAAAATCCTGCTGAAAAAGGCCGAATCCTGACCTGAATCCTAGATTAGTTGCATCCCTATTTGATACACCTGAGAATGATGCAGTCGGCACCCCTTTAATTTCAGTGGGGGAAAGAGTTATGGCGCCAGATGCTTCCAAGCCTGTTTCTTTGTGTCTCTCCCCTGATTATACATATGCAATATAGGCATCTATCTTTTCCTTTCAGTGTTTTGATCACTGACATAACTACTGCCAAAATGTGCCATAACAGGGGCCGACTTTCCAATGTTCCAGTGAACTCGTTTATACTCAATAACGGGTGTCCCCAAGGTGCACAGACAGGTAACGCTATTGCCTGGAACAACCTGGAGTCGTTTAGCAGCAATGCCATAAACAGAGGCTGAAAGTGACTCTGGCCTGACATGAACTGCACACAACGGCCCTTAGTTATAAAGCATCAGCAAAACCAGTCGAACTCTGTGCATATTTCAGATTTTATCCACTTCGATCTGTAAACGTCTGTTTCAAGAGGAATACATTATCCTGACACATTTCTGGTGCGTTTTTACTTTGATCATGTTTTCTACGTCCCCTGTCCAGCTCCAACCTGGCAAATCTCACAGGTTTCTATGGGAGGATAAATGACTTCTTTCTGGCAAAATAAGAGAAAATAATCAGAATGTTCCTATCCATCATTCATCCCAACTCATTTAAATGGTATCAAAGGAAAGGTTTCAGTAACATTTTGCTGCTTTGATGAAATTCCCAGTCCAACCTCAACAACCTTTTCACTTTCCTTTTTTTAAAAAGCTTTACAACAGAGCTGTTCAGAATTGTATGGGTTCAGGAGCTCTTGTGGATCAGAATATGCTAGAATTCTCTCTTACCTCAAGCCAAGGTTCCAAATATCTGACATACAGTTATAGCATTCATGTGGTTATAGTTTCGATGATAGTTCTGCTTAAAGGTGGCCATACACAGGCCAATCAGGTAAGTTCTCCAACTGATCATACCCATAGGCCTAACAGATGGAGAGCATATGATCGGCAGTATGGTTGCCTTTCTATTGTTCCAATCTTTTGGGCCAAAACAAGCAAACATGAAATGAAGGGGACCGGCTGCTCCCCTTTACTTCCTAATCTGCTGATGCACCATGAACTGTCCAACATGGCACATCAGTAGATGAGATTTTCAAACCTGCCCATTACCAGAACTGACTAATATCCATAGTACAGATATGGGTTGGGATTGGCAGCCAACATACACTAAAGGGTCCTTCTTAACACCTCAATACTGTAACTGAATCAGGAGCAGTTGCGCCTATTAAAACATAGAAACCCTGGAGCTACAGCCTCCTCCAAACCAGAAACAGTGGCCTACGTCACAGAATAGGGGGACGGCATCATTGGCACCCCAAATGCCATTAATGACAACCAGACCTGGAACATTTTAAACCTGATTTGTTCTGAAATGCTAGTGAAACCGCGCTAATTTCAAAAGAAAAGGTCCAATCGATTGGGCCAATTGTTAGGTCACCCCCAAGGATTGTAATCCCATATCTAATACCCCAGGTTGGTGCTCCTGTTGGCAGAAAATGGCACCAGCCCCGGGTTCTTGTGAGTGATCGATCCTTTTATTCCATTATTCTTTCTTCAAAACCCTGCGGCTAAAATAAGTGTGCTAGAATGAAAAGACCTGGTTTTTAGTTAAAGTTTGGCTTTTTACCAACGGTGCATGCACAAGAGGCGCAAAGACAGCATCAGGAAGAGGATCACTTGCTTGCTTGTACCCCAGGCTGGTGCAGTTTTCTTCTAACAGGAGCACTGGTCCGCCATATCAGGTAAGTCATCACAATCCTTTTTTGCACCCCTCATCGATTGGACTTCTCCTACTTTAACACATCAGTCCACAACTAAATCCTCGTGCTCCTTCTCCTGCGCATGAATGAACCAGCAGTGTCATTTTCATGGTGAAACTTGGCAAAGAATTTCGCTCATCACTAGGCTGGACAAATACCACTGCTCATTATCCATGTGTTAAACTGAGCCTGAACGAGAGCCGTATATTCTGCAAATGTGATTTACTTTTTGCCCCAAGCTTGTCGTCCTCTTCTATTACTGCCCAGGGAACTTTGCTAAAAAGTACTCAACCACCAAATTTCTTTGGCTCCCAGATATTTCCTGCTCAGGCTGGTGTTTGGGCAGGATAAGAATTTTGAAGTGTATTCTCCATTCACCCAGCCCAAGCCTGAAAGTAACCCCAGGAACTGGAGGAAGATGGTGGTGCCATGCCCCCTAAAGCAAGTACTCCAGGTTGCACCAGATCAGGGCAAAAGATTAGCCTGTTTACTTCATATAATGGGCATGTGCACTTTGAACTGGAAACCAGTGCCATTCAGACCGACTGACATTCTGACCCACCCCTATTTTTAATGCGACTACTATGGTGCAACCGTCAAGTTGTACAGTAAAGAAGAATGCATTTGTACCCTGCAATACAGAAATAATTGTCTATACTCATCAGGATTGATGTAATCAGACAATCCAGTCGCTGCCACATCCATAATGGGCATGTGCACTTTGAACTGGAAACCAGTGCCATTCAGACCGACTGACATTCTGACCCACCCCTATTTTTAATGCGACTACTATGGTGCAACCGTCAAGTTGTACAGTAAAGAAGAATGCATTTGTACCCTGCAATACAGAAATAATTGTCTACACTCATCAGGATTGATGTAATCAGACAATCCAGTCGCTGCCACATCCATATCTGTTCATATTAAAAACAGCTCTGTCTCTTATTAGTAGATACATAATGATTTGATTGCAAAATCCAAACTGCGCCTGGGCTGGGCAAATCAAATCACGTTGGTTTTAATTGTTTCTCTGTTGGCTCCTGGGCACTAAATGTTATCTGGCTTTATCTGAGGCTTTACCTGATTGGAGAAGCTAAAATGATAAATGCTCTGAAGAAGCAAGTCATTAATAAGAGAAAATTTAATTGAATAATAATGCTGATCTGTAGGATAACGGAAACTTTATGGCTTTGTCCAACGGTTCCAGCGCCTTATGTTTTACATAAGCAAACACCCATTCTAATATTTAGTAGAAATATTAGAAATGTAATGTATTTACTAATATTGTTCTCTATCAGGTAGGAAAGTTCCTGTTGTCATAATGAAGGCCGCGCATTACTAGTTTTGTTTAAGCATTGCGACCATACTGGCTATATACAGCATGGCACCTAGAAGAGGCCAGTTTTTATAGGCACATAATCCTAATGAAGCCTCGTTGATCTGTCCAAAAACTGATCTGTCAATGCCCAGAAGCATATCTACCAAGGGAGGTGACTCCACCGGGGGCCAACTGGGAGGTCCTCAAGTGGATGAGGCATTGGAAGATCTGCACGTTCAAGTCATTTGCCAGTCTGCTTCCCATTCACCTCTACAAGGTGGTCTCTGATTAAGAGCTACAAGCTTATTAACTCAATCCATACTACACAAGGCAAATGTTTATTATGGTGGAGAGGAAAGGCACCAAATCTGAGCCACCAATGTTCAGTGGCATATCTACCAGAGAAGCAAGAGTCAACTCTACTGGGGCTAGTTAGGAGGCCTTCAAGTTTCTGACATTGGGGGAAATTGAGCCGTTTACAAATGTGGGGCCCTGGTGCAACTTTTGCACAACTATTTATTCCATCTGCCAATGGGGCATTGGCAGATGTTCCCATTCCGGTCAATGGGCAGAATAATCAGAACAATGCTTTCTGATAGCAGGGGAATATATGCACAATGCAGAGCTAATCACTAAAAATTGTAATAAAACCACAGCCACTTTTAAGCCAGGGCCACACAACACGGATCTCAGCCAGTGGTGAAACCCAGATTAAGAATCTGCTGCCTTCTGCTGCTGCGTGAAAAGAGAACTATAATCAATCCCTTGATGAGATTAAAGTGGAAGTGGCCCTTTAAGGCTAAGGCAACACGACATGGACTGAATATATCAGTAGCGAAATCACAGCACCATCTGAATCTTGTATAATCATAAAAAGCCTTTATTGTATTACTGGCTGGGATCTCGAACAAACGACGTTTCAGTCCTACATGGTTTGTTCAAGATCCCAGCCAGTAATACAATAAAGGCTTTTTATGATTATACAAGATTTGGATGGTGCTGTGATTTCGCTTTTGTAAAAAAAAAAGCTGCTCTTTTAAAAAGGGTGACCATCCCCAGATTTATGGGTGCCCTATTATATGGTCATGCACAATATCTGACTTTTTAACCATGAAATTGATCAAATACTTTAACTGTTAAGTTTACCAACGAATGGCCACCTTGAATTGGAAACTAGTTATTTTTGCAAGTAACCTTAACAAATGACAAACTGGGACATCTGTCCAAAAATTTAAACCTTGTTCCTTATTGCTGTTACCTGTGTTTCTGAGATACTATATCCCAGTCTGATCTTTCTACAAGTTTGTACAAGTTTTTGGCTTTCCTCTCCTTGAGTCAGCACATTCTGCATGGCACATAGCAGTGACTCAAGAGGAGAAAAGATACAAGTAAGTGATGGAGAGGAGAGGCACAGCGTGGGGGTTGGTAACTGTTCTGGAAAACAGATTATGACAGATAGCAGCAAGCAAATGCTTTTAGAGGCCAAGCATAACACTAGATTTCTATTGGGCAAACATACAGGGGATTATTCATCGACCCTCAATAATTTACTGATGGCTTCAGATGTAACAATTTCTGAGTTGGCCAAAGCTTTCTATGCGTGTGCAATAAGCTTCACTCGGTCAAGATTTGTGATGGGACAGTGCTTAACAGGGAGAACTCCAGATTCAGTTTTTTCCATTTAAGGTCATAGTCAGTGAAGAGATTAGTACATATAAACAGGAGTTGCAGGGAATCTCACTTAGACCCCACTCTGGCATAATCAATAGCTCCTAGGATTTGAAAAGGCAATTAAGCAGTTAAATCAGTTACAGGCCAATGCAAATGTAAAACAAAATAATTGAGTTCTATTTGCAGCTCTGATTGGTTGGTCAAATCATCAGGGAAAAGAAGCATGAAGTTACAGTGATACGTAAACTGTAGGAGTGATGCATTAGGGATGGTGTGGGATGCAATCAGGGACACCATCAGGGGACCACAGGGGGTATAGGCGTCCCGGGCCCAAGCTTAAAGGGGGGCCCGGCTGTGCTGCTTTCTGATTTTGCAGAAGGAGAGTCGAAGGCCTGAAGCCACCAAAGATCGGAAAAGGCAAAGCACTGAAGATCGGGAAAGCTGAAGTCTCAAAGACCTGGAGCCAACAAAGATCGGCAGACAGAAGATCACGAGAGTTGAAGGCCCTAAGCCAATCACCCGAAGAGTGGAAGATCAGGAGAGCAGAAGACCCAAAAGGGGTTAAAAAAACCCCGAAGTTGCTGCCATCATCGAGGAGAATGAAGATCATACCCGAAGCACCAAAGACCCCAAGCCGCCAATGGAGCCAAAGCCACAAAAAGACCCAAAGCCACAAAAGGAGTCTAAGGTAAGTTCCACTCAACACCAATGTTTTATTTTATTAAACCCCTGGCCACCAATGTATTATTTTATCACTATATAGGCCCCTGGCCACCAATGTTTCTTTTTAACTTGTAAACTGAGGCCATGGCCACCAATAATTTTTTTTATCTTGTAGGGGGGCCCTGACCACCAATGTTTTTTTAAAAACTTTTATGTGGGACCCTGGCCCCCAATGTTTTTTTTTAAATTAACTTATAAGGGGGTCATAACCACCAATGGCTTTTCATAAATTGTGTGGTTTTTTTTACCATTATAGCGCTCTGTGTGGCCTTTTTACTCTGGTGTGTTAGTGGATCTGTAGTGTATCTGGGGCCCAGAACATAGTAAATTAGGTTGAAAAAAGACACAAGTCCATCAAGTTCAATCAGCCTCTACCACAGATTCAGGGAGACAATTCCACATCTTCACAGCTCTCACTATAACAAACCCATTCCGAATATTTAGGCTGAACCTCTTTTCTTCGAATCAAAATGGGTGCCATCTTGTCAGCTGGAAAGACCTACTGGTAAATAAAGCATTAGAGAGATTATTATATGATCCCCTTATATATTTATACATAGTTATCATATCACCCCTTAAGGGCCTTTTCTCCAGCGTGAACATCTTGGCCAGTCTTTCCTCATAGCTAAGATTTTCAATACCTTTAACCTGCTTAGTTGCCCTTCTCTGTACCCTCTCTAATACAATAATGTCCCATTTGAGTGATGGAGACCAAAACTGTACGGCATATTCTAGATGGGGCCTTATCAGTGCTCTGTACAGTGGAAGAATGACCCCCTCCTCCTGTGAATCTCTGTCCCTTTTAATACAGCTCAAGACCTTATTTGCCCTTGATGCTGCTGACTGGCATTGCTTGCTACAGCCAAGTTTATCATCTACAAGGACTCCAAGGTCCTTTTCCATTATGGATTTGCCTAGTGCAGTCCCATTAAGGGTATAAGTGGATATTTTTAAATCTCAGGTCCATGACTTTACATTTATCAACATTGAATCTCATTTGCCACTTAGCTGCCCAGATTGCCGGTTTGTCAAGATCATGTTGCAAGTGCCACATCCTGGATGGAATTAATTGGGCTGATAGTTTTGTGTCATCTGCAAACACTGATACATTACTTACAACACTCTCCCCTAAGTCATTAATGAACAAGTTAAATAAAAGTGGACCCAATACTGAGCCCTGAGGGACCCCACTAAGAACCTTACTCCAAGTAGAGAATGTCCCATTAACAACCACCCTCTGTACCCGATCCTGTAGCCAGTTTCCTATCCATGTGCAAACGACTTCATTAAGCCCAACAGACCTTAGTTTAGAAAGCAGTCGTTTGTGGGGCACAGTATCAAACGCTTTGGTAAAATCCAAATAGATCA
Organism: Xenopus laevis; assembly: GCF_017654675.1. Classification (NCBI taxonomy): domain Eukaryota; kingdom Metazoa; phylum Chordata; class Amphibia; order Anura; family Pipidae; genus Xenopus; species Xenopus laevis. The sequence continues at coordinate 9,219,437 of NC_054379.1, read as the reverse complement.
CATCTACTGCCCCCACGCTGTCCAGCATCTTACTTACCACATCATAAAAAGCAATCAAATTAGTCTGACATGCCTTTTCCTTCATAAAGCCATGCTGATTGTTGCTCATAATGCCATTCACTAGCACAAAATTTTGAATGTTATCCCTTAACAAGCCTTCAAATAATTTGCCCACCACAGATGTCAAGTTTACTGGCCTATAATTGCCAGGCTGAGATTGTAATCCTTTTTAAATATTGGAATAACATCAGCTTTTCTCCAATCCATAGGCACCATACCAGATGAAAGTGAATCTGAGAAAACCATAAATAGGGGCTGATCTAAAACTGAACTAAGCTCTTTTAGAACCAAGGGAGGAGAAAATGTTGTTGTATGGGGCCGCATGATTTCTGATGGTGGCCCTGTCAGGGGTAGGGTTGCCACATGGCCGGTATATTACCAGCCTGGCCAGTAAAAATGGCGGTTGATACCAATGTTATTAACAGAAAAGGTATCAACCCTAGTCAGGAGCCACAACTGTCTGTCATGAGACGCTTGTTGGGGGGTCACAATGTGTCATGAAATATTGGGGACATAAGAGTTTCTGTTTTTATAACCAAATGTCAGAACTATTACAGAAATGCGGCAGTTTGTTATGTGCCACTTCCAGACAGTCAAGGAAAAAAATATAGAAATATATGAACATGAGCTTTTTTCCCATAATGGAGAGATGACACCAACCACAATTACCCTGGAATTTTATTTTTTATTATCCAGATCAGAATTATGTACTACACTCATATATCCGCCTCTCCCCTGTAATCAAATCGCCTAAATTTCGCCACATGCTGCTTTTCAGCGGCCCCTCATAAACCCTGCGTGCTGATTGGCTGCTAAACGCGACAACCTGTGGTAAAAAATTGCGCCTTTTATGACATCAATCGACATCACGTGACACACAATCACTATACAATCAAACAGCCGAATAACTAAAGCGCATTCTCCGTTCCAATACAAACAGCGCTTGTCTCCTCAACCAACCTCGCTGATAGCAGACTCAGCAGCACATGCGCACAACCCCCAAAATAAAGCCTCTCCTGCCGCCATTTTTAGAAAAAGCCCTGTGTCTGTCATTACAGCGCGTTCTCGTTACATGTTCATTTCAATTATATCTCCCATCTCATTACGTTACGGCCAGAGCCCGCGCTTAAGCCTCTAATAACTCGACAATAAACATGGCGCTCCGACTTTCGCAAACTCCAGCAGGCAGAGCAAAAGGGGGCGGATACACAAACGTATGGCGTCATTGCTCCTCCCCGTGGCAGCGCTGATAAAGCCCCTCTGAGGTCGAGTGTGTCAGAGCTCCAGTGGCGCAATCGGTTAGCGCGCGGTACTTATACAGCAGTACAATGCAGAGCAATGCCGAGGTTGTGAGTTCGAGCCTCACCTGGAGCAGATATTTTTTTTTTACGTCCCTCTGTATTTCACTACTGTTTTAGCGCCGCAGTTTTGTGAGGAGTTCAGTGGCCACTCGCCATAGTGAGATTGTCAAGCTTATTGTTTAGCTTTTGCTACTAATAATAACCCTTTTCACTTACCTTATAAAATACAGATACAGTGGCTAATAATAAACACAGAAAGGGAATTAGTCTTGGGCCCCTAGATTCTTATTGTTGTGGGGGGGACAACTTTAGGTTTTCTTACTCAAGGACTGAGCACACACTTCATACAGGAGCTGCAATGTTTGTTCTCTCACTGAGGAGCAGCCATGTTTGTTCTCTCACTGATTGTTCTCTCACTGAGGAGCAGCCATGTTTGTTCTCTCACTGATTGTTGTTCTCTCACTGAGGAGCAGCCATGTTTGTTCTCTCACTGATTGTTGTTCTCTCACTGAGGAGCAGCCATGTTTGTTCTCTCACTGATTGTTGTTCTCTCACTGAGGAGCAGCCATGTTTGTTCTCTCACTGATTGTTCTGTCACTGAGGAGAAGCCATGTTTGTTCTCTCACTGAGGAGCAGCCATGTTTGTTGTCTCACTGATTGTTCTGTCACTGAGGAGCAGCCATGTTTGTTCTCTCACTGATTGTTCTCTCACTGAGGAGCAGCCATGTTTGTTCTCTCACTGATTGTTCTGTCACTGAGGAGCCACCACCATGTTTGTTCTCTCACTAAGGAGCCGCCATGTTTGTTCTCTCGCTGAGGAGCCGTCATGTATGTGCTCTCAGTGAGGAGGAGCCGTCATGTTTGTTCTCTCACTGAGGAGCAGCCATGTTTGTTCTCTCACTGAGCAGGAGCCGCCATGTTTGTTTGTTCTCACTAAGGAGCTGCCATGTATGTGCTCTCACTGAGGAGGAGCCGTCATGTTTGTTCTCTCACTGAGGAGCCGTCATGTATGTGCTCTCACTGAGGAGGAGCCATCATGTTTGTTCTCTCGCTGAGGAGCCGCCATGTTTGTTCTCTCACTGGAGTTGCTGAAGGTCTCAGTGAATGTGAATCCCCATTCTCCATCAATCCTACACGTTTGCTTCTCTCTCATGGAATTGTAACCCCACAATAAGGTGCCCAGATTTTCACGGTGAAATCCGGTGACAGGGTAGAAAATAGCGGCACACGAAGTGCCACGGCAAAATTTCGAGATCACGCCCACTGTGCAAGACACCCCCCCCACTAACCACTCCCCATTTTACAGACACACCTGTATATATATATGAATGAACGCAGTGGTAATTCCATGTGTAATACCCCAGAACTCATAGTAGGATGGCACAGAGATTATTTCATGTACATTTCCACAGTAAAAAAAATGTTTATGGAGGAAGCAAAATTACAGTGCCCCCCACATATAACAGGGAGGCCAGAGCCCCAGTGAGTGTAAAAGGAACATAAACTAAACTGCAACTCACAACAACCACATCAGCCTTGGAGTAAGGGCAACAGTACATTATATTTTAATTACTTTAATTTTTTGGTGTTATTGTTCCTTTAATTGCTGCACTGCAAGGTGGAGTGATATTACAATCCCCCACCCCCGAAGCCTATCAACATAACAACAGTCAGGTACCAAGATAACAGCTACCTGTCACCTGCATTGCTAAATATGTGCCTATACCCCACCTTGTGGTAGATACGAGAATAGCACTCAATAGTAAAACAGTCAAGCCTTCCCATGACTACTCCAGTTACATTGAACTGGAGAAACAATAGCTTATCTGAAAGCAGTTGCATTTTGAAGTGTTGGCTCTTTCTGAAAGCACAGGATTGGGAACATTGCACAGAGATGACTGCCTATACACCAATAACACAATTAAAAAATATACCACCAAAATCATGATAGAATCCCTTTTAAGAAAGGATCACGTCATGGCAAAGAAGCTAAACATTAAACAAATAAGCACTTACAAAAGCCGCTCACTTCCAGGAGTTTTCTGTAAGCCCTTTTGGATTGTCCTGAAGAATGTGGATATTAAGCTGTGTATACTTGATGCATGGCAACAATGGGAATCTTAAAAAGTTAAATAAAAATATTAATCACCCAGGAGGTGGTAACTGTTGTTTTGTTACTGTTGTGAAGTCAGCAACTCATGTACTGTCTGCCATGGGACTCTCGGCATGGAAAAGGGAACTAAATAGCAGAAATATTATTATTTTCACTTTCAGGTTACATAGTTACATTGTAAAATCAGGTTGAAAAAAGATAAAGTCCATCAAGTACAACCCCTCCAAATAAAAACCCAGCATCCATACACACACCCCTCCCTACTTTCACATAAATTCTATATACCCATACCTATACTAACTATAGAGTTTAGTATCACAATAGCCTTTGTATTATGTCTGTCCAAAAAATCATCCAAGTCCCTCTTATAGTCATTAACTGAATCAGCATCACAACATCACCCGGCAGTGCATTCCACAACCTCACTGTCCTGACTGTGAAGAACCCCCTACGTTGCTTCAAATTAAAGTTTTTTATAAAAGCCTAAAGGGGAGGCCTCTGGTACGGTGATCCACTTTATGGGTAAAAATGTCCCCTGCTATTTGTCTATAATGTCCTCTAATGTACTTGTAAAGTCTAATCATGTCCCCTCACAAGCACCTTTTTTCCAGAGAAAACAACCCCAACCTTGTCAGTCTCCCCTCATAATTTAACTCTTCCCTCCCTCTAACCAGTTTAGTTGCACTTAGTCTCTGCACTCTCTCCAGCTCATTTATATCCCTCTTAAGGACTGGAGTCCAAAACTGCCCCCATACTCCAGATGAGGCCTCACCAGGGACCTATAAAGAGACATAATTATCTTTTCATTCCTTGAGTTAATGCCCTTTTTTATACAAGACAGAACTTTATTTGCTTTAGTAGCCACAGAATGACACTGCCCAGAATTAGACAACTTGTTATCCACAAAATAAATGCATATCTGCCTCTCAGATTAAAATAATGCACTCCAAACATTATTCTGATTATTTCCCATTATAGATGATTAGTGATGGGCGAATTTATTCGCCAGGCGCGAATTTGCGCGATTTGCCGCCAGCAAATAAATTTGCGAAACGCCCGCGAAAAAACGGACGCCAGCGTCAAAAACGGGCGCCGGCGTCAAAAAACCGGGCGCCGGCGTCAGAAACGAGACGCCGGCGCAGTTTCGCTAATTTTTCGCCGTTTCACTAATTTTTCGGCGAAACAGCGCAAATTCGCCCATCACTATAGATGATCATGGAGACCCACCCTAAACAGCACAAGAAGAGTCAAATATGGAATTGGCAAGTGAACAATGAACAAAACAAGCGTATAGTGTCATCTAGTGGAAAACCATCATACAGCTGGCCAAATACAGAAATAGGACCTGTTATCCAGAATGCTCAGGGCCTGGGGTTTTCTGGATAAGGAATCGTTCCTAATTTGGATCTCCATACCTTAAGGGTGCTAAAAAAAATAATTGAAAGAAACCCAATAGGCTGGTTTTGCTTCCAATAAGGATTCATTATATCTTAGTTGGGATCAAGTACAAGCGACTGTTTTATTATTACACATAATAATGTAATTATTACATTATTATAAAAGTCCAATTATTTAATTATAATGGAGTCTACGGGAGATAGCCTTCCCGTAATTTGGAGCTTTCGTGGTAAAATGTTTCTGGATAACGGATCTCATAGCTGTATCCTGGGACTCTGCAACAGTTAGTAGTGATGGGTGAAATTCTCCCGTTTCGCTTTGCCGTAAAATGAGCGAAACTCGAATTTTCGAAGTCGCGTTAATGGGCCACCGAATAGTGTTGACGTGCAACGTTTTTGACTTCGAGTGACTTCGACGCGCGTCCAGATTTTTTTGAAGCCGGCGAATTTTAGCTGGAGGTTTGCGAATTTATATGCCGGCGGCGAAACATGGAAATTCGCTGTAAATTTGTACCTGGCAAATTTATTCGTCCATCACTATCAGCTAGTAATTAGGCAAACATACTTTTTGGTAATATACAGTTATTTCGTATCTTTCCAGTAGATGTCAGCATGCCTCTCTCTGACCTACAATGACATTTTGTTTTTCTTAGGTGAAAATTTCTGCAATCTATTTTTATTAGAGAATTTAGAGATGCAGCTTACACAGCAATAACTATTCTCATAGAATATGAACCTGAAAGTATAAATTAATGACAATTCCCAAAGGGAAGGGAGAAGCAGGGCAAGTGATTTCCCTGTGGCTAAATTATGCAGCCCCACTCCAGTCTGAAAATGTTCTTGTGGTCAAACTAGCAGTAGTAAAGATAGTAAACAGGGTTCTGACTGACACTATAACATGTCTACTCAGGGCCAATGAAGTATTCTCTGTGTGTATAGTGAAGAAGGTAAGGGGGGGGGGAAGTAGCAAGGCCTCTGAGGAATAATCCCTAATCTGCCCTTAAAGGAGAACGAAACCCTAAAAAGAAATATGGTTAAAAATGCCATATTTTATATAGGGAACTTATTGCACAAGGCTAAAGTTTCAGCTTGTCAATAGCAGCAATGATCCAGGACTTCAAACTTGTCACAGGGGGTCACCATCTTGGAAAGTGTCTGTGACACTCACATGCTCAGTGGGCTCTGATTGGCTGTTGAGAAGCTAAGCTTAGGGCTCGTCACTAATTATCCAGCAGAAAATGAGCTTCCCTGGCTGTAATATAAGCTGATGCTACAGGTTTGCTGATTATTAAATTCTGATGCTAATTGCACTGGTTTCTGTACTGCCATGTAGTAATTATGTGTATTAATTACTAATCAGCCTTATATTGTGACATTTCTATTCTATGTGTACTGTATATTGTGAGTGGCTCCCTAAGCTCAGTAAGTGACAGCAGCACAGAGCATGTGCAGTGAATCAGCAGAAAAGAAGATGGGGAGCTACTGGGGCATCTTTGGAGACACAGATCTTTACTGCTAAAGGGCTGTGGTTGCCTTGGGTTGGTACAGAAGCACAAAACATCATGTACAACATTTCTAGCTACTTCTTTAGTTAGGCTTTAGTTCTCCTTTAAGATCATAAAGGGTTTAACTGTTAGTATGTTATAGAATGGCCAATTCTAAGCAACTTTTCATTTGGTTGTCATAATTTGTTTTTAGTAAATTTGAAATTATTTGTCTTCCTTCTACTGACTCTTTCCAGCTTTCCAATGGGGGTCGCTGACCCCATCTAAAAACAAAAGCTCTGTAAAACTGCAAATGTATCATTATTGCTACTTTGTATTACTCGTTTTTCTATTCAGGCCTCTCCTATTCATATTCTTGTGTCGTATTAAAATCAATTGCTGAAATTGCAAACTGGAGAGCTGCTGAATACAAATCTAAATAACTCAAAAACCACAAATAATAAAAAATGAAAACCAATTGCAAATTGTCTACTCTACATCATATGTTCATTTAAATGTGAACAACCCCTTTAAATTGACTAGATACTGTATATCATGACCTGGATAAATTAGAATCTTCACAGACATAATAACTGTAAAGTTTCATGCAGTCTACAGTTTCCCAAGAATGCACAGTTCTGCAACCCATTTATACTGAATGTATAGTGAATACTTGCTGTAATCTGAGCCCAGAGCTAAGAGTGAGCAGGGAGAAATCAGGTAGGAAATGATGTAACATCAAGCTAATATGGCAGCTGCTGTAAACAAACAGAGAGAACATCTAGAGCTGTTTACTCACGTATGGTAAAGCATTCAGAAAAATAAATATAGTCTTATATCTTGTACTATTGTGGCTAATCTATTGGCAATAAACTGCTTTTGCCAGTGTAGCTTGTGCACACTGGGGTGCAATTGCTGCACCCCAAGTTACAGAGAACAGCTCCCTTTCAAACCTTTGATTGGCTGTACTGGCCACACATTGGCAAGCTCTGGCTTTTATTTGGCAGTTACACATTGTTGGCATGTTTATCATTCCAAATTAAATGGTTATGATTCATCTCGATTGTTATTTGCACTGCTATTAGTTTCAATAGAAATAGGCAATCATTCATCTGGGGCTGATTGCTATGGTAAATACCCATTCAATTTAATGTTTCTCTTAAAGGGTAACATATCATGACAATGCTTTTTATGAGCAGTGACAATTTACATACGAATGATCTAATGTACCAAAGTGTTTTGCTTCTCTGTTTTTTGATTGTGTGTGTCCAGGGGAGTGGGGAAGGGGTATTGCCATGTTTGGGGGTTTTTTTTTTTTTTATTGCGGTGCATTTAAACCATAGGGTGTCATTGTTTTACAGTATACCTTGTATTTCCAAGAGAAGGAATATTCAGACATAAGAGGCAAAGAATTTGCATAGATGTCATAGAAGTGGAGTCAGTTACCTTTCTGCATATTGTATTCCCACTTGTCCCACAGCTCAGTGGTGGTTCCACCTTGCACCCAATCTTGAAGCTCTTGTTTCTCTGCTCAGAAGGGACTAGAACAATTTTTAAAGACCTTTCCTAAATAATTACTGTATTGTGTAATCTTATGTCTTGTGGCTCTCTGATGACTGGGAAACTCCTTGGTTGAGCTGAGTTTCATTTTACTGTTATTATGTAATTGCCTGCACTGTGCCTTTTTGGGAACCAACCCTCTTGGAGATAGTTCCCTTATACATAGTAATCCATGTGTGGTAAATATTGCACAATCCACAGTCTATATACCTTTGACTTAATGACCCCGTTTGCTTTGAGTCTATATACTCAGTTTTCCAAACCAACTTGCATGTTAATATCAAGTTCTGTTGTTGATACAAGTTGGTGGGTAATGGACTGGAGTTTATGGAAATAATATGTGTATTCCCTTTCTATCTGTATTCCCAAAGGTCAATGTGGTGGCCATGAAACTGCAAAGTCAACAAATTCTTTCAGTTGCTGCCCCCAAATACTTTGTAATTTTGTAATCTTAGCAGCTTGGTCTAAAATGAAATGCAATTCTAAGGCTTTCTTCTTCCTCCTAAGGTGAGTGGCAAAAAATGTTTAGTCGTAACACTTATGGAATCCTTCCAGCAGTACCATCCATCTAGGACCACATCCAGTCCAATATTTGGCTGTGGTTTCATGGCTCCTCAAAGTACAACAAAAAGCTTTATGTGCTGCCCCCCATTTTTTGTAGTTTTGTAATCTATGACCTTGGCAGTTGGGTCTACAACTTGCTTGAAGTAGAAGTGCAATTCTTAGTCTCCCTTCTGCCTCCTAAGATGGGTGGGGAAAATGGTTAGTGATACCACTCATGGAATCCTTCCAACAGTACCATACATCTAGGGACAAATCCTTACCAATATTTGGCTGTGATTTCATGGCAACTCAAACTGCAAAGTCAAGAAATGGTTTCAATTGCTGCTCCCAATTATTTTGTAGTTTTGTAATCTGTGATCTTGGCAGCTGATTCTAAAACTAAGTGCAATTCTAAGTCTCCCTTCTGCCTCCTAAGGTGAGTGGGAAAAATGTTTAGTGACACCACTTTTGGAATCCAACCAGCAGTACCATATATCTAGGGTCACATCCAGTACAATATTTGGCCATGGTTTCATGGCATCTCAAAGTGCAAAGTCAACAAATGGTTTCAATTGCTGTCCCAATTATTTTGTAGTTTTGTAACCTGTGATCTTGGCAGCTTTGTCTACAGCAAGTGCAATTCTTAGTCTCCCTTCTGCCTCAAGTGAGAAAAATGGTTAGCGATACCACTTATGGAATCCAACCAGCAGTACCATACATCTCCCTTCTGCCATAGTCTCCCTTCTGCCTCCTAAGGTGAGTGGGGAAAATGGTTATTGATACCACTCATGGATTCTAGCACCAAATCCTGTCCAATATTTGGCCATGGTTTCATGGCACCTCAAACTGCAAAGTCAACAAATGGCTTCAATTGCTCCTCCCAGTTGTTTGTAGTTTTGTACATTATTGTATTAGAGAGGGTACAGAGAAGGGCAACTAAGCTGGTAAAAGGTATTGAAAATCTTAGCTATGAGGAAAGACTGGCCAAATTGGGGATGTTCACGCTGGAGAAGAGGCGCTTAAGGGGTGATATGATGACTATGTATAAATATATAAGGGGATCATATAACAATCTCTCTAATGCTTTATTTACCAGTAGGTCTTTCCAGCTGACACGAGGTCACCCATTCCGATTAGAAGAAAAGAGGTTCCGCCTAAATATTCGGGAGGGGTTTTTTACAGTGAGAGCTGTGAAGATGTGGAATTCTCTCCCTGAATCAGTTGTACAGGCTGATACATTAGATAGCTTTAAGAAGGGGTTGGATGGCTTTTTAGCAAGTAAGGGTATACAGGGTTATGGGAAATAGCTCATAGTCCAAGTTGATCCAGGGACTAGTCCGTTTTGGAGTCAGGAAGGAATTTTTCCCCCTCTAAGGCAAATTGGAGAGGCTTCAGATGGGTTTTTTGCCTTCCTCTGGATCAACTGGCAGATAGGTAGTTAATAAACAAAAAAAAAAAAAAAAAGGTTGAACTCGATGGACATGTGTCTTTTTTCAACCTTACTTACTATGTTACTATGTTACTATGTTACTATGTAAACTGAGATCTCAGCAGTTGGATTTACAACTTGCTTGAAGTAGATGTTGTAGGCTCCCATCTGCCCCCTGAGTTGAGTGAGGAAAATGGTTAGTTGTACCACTAGTGGAATCCTCCCAGCAGTACCATACATGCAGTGTTACATCCAGTCCAATATTTGGTTGAGGACCTCTTTGGCTCATAATCATAAATATGCTTATAACCGTTGCCCTCTTAAAACTCCAAAATATCTATGGCAAACATTTACCCCTAAATGCGATCCTGTGTGGACTTCAGGCTAGGACTTGGGACATCAAGAATGGTCAAGGCCATATTTTAGAAAATCCCTTACTTTGTGGGTCCAAGCAGGGGTCATTGTACTCTGTAGATGCCTGTGATAAAAGATTACAAGAGAGAATCGCATTGAATTGTTTCCTTTTAGTGTTTCCCTTTTGAATTTTTGTCACTGGAGATACCCAATTCATTCCATAATGAATAGAGAGTGAATAGGTAACTAAAATAAACTCTTGGGTTGTTTCTCCACTAAGTGGGAGCCCAGAAGGAACCAAGATAAACTAGTTGCCCTCAGCAATAGGGATGTAGCGAACTGCCGCTTTGGTGTTCGCGAACGCCGTTCGCGAACACCGGCAAAAAATGCGAACGTTCGCGAACAGTTCGCGAACTTCGAACACCCGCTAAAATCGTTCGAATCGAACGATCGAAGGATTTAATCGTTCGATCGAACGATTTTCATTCGAATCGAACGATCGAAGCATTCGATCGAATGCTTACAATCGTTCGAACGAATGGAAATCGTTCGATTTTTAGCGGTCGAAGGAATTCGAATGGTCGAATGGTCGAACGATTTGTATTCGAATCGAACGCGAACTCAAAATGCGAACGTCGCGCGACGTTCGCGAACATTCGGCGGACGCGAACGGTCGAAGTTCGCGCGAACAAGTTCGCCGGCGAACAGTTCGCTACATCCCTACTCAGCAACCCTATTATTTGCCACTGCTGAGTACACATCAAATCTCTATCATTCAGAACTAAAAAGTGGAATTCTAAGCATACAAAAAAATAAAAAAGAAGCAGGGTTCCTAAAATAAAAAATCTATATGCAAGAGCAAATATTTTTTTGAGCTCTGCATTACAGCTAAATGCTTTGCATGTTTAACCTTGGTTTATCCCTTTGCATACAATAATTCTATTTGATCCTTTCCGTACTCAATTTTCAGTGCATTTATATGAATTAAACTCAATTGAAAGCATGCTTTGATTGGGCTCTTGGAGAAGCAGAATGTTGCTGCTTAATATAAATTGTAAACATTATATATATAAATGCATGGGCTCTATGAGTTCTCTGCTATAAATAAAGTATTTCCAGGAAGGAAGGAACAGTTAATGGTAAGATTAGATGTACTGAAAGCTTATTCTCCCCAGGCATAATTCACCGGTAACATATTCCAAGGTTTCTTTATTTTCTATAAAGCCTGGCTTCTGTTCTCGATATTTTCTGTAGGCACTCAACATGACTTCAATACAATGAGAAGAGTTTATTCAATTAACTTAGAGTTCAGCTTTACGTACAGTTACAATGAAAAGCAGCAAACGCACTTTATGTGGCCATTACTCAGACTGATGAAAAAAACATGAGAAACAGACATTTTAATTGCAGATAGTTGGGCTCTGCGTTATAGTTTTGCTGGAGCGTGCTGACTTCATGTGAAGTGTTTCCAAGGGGAATAATAGGAACATGGATAAAATTAATTTCCTGTAAAGATATACAGTATATATATATATATATATATATATATATATATATATATATATATATATATATATATATATATATATATATATATATATATATATATATATATATATATATACTGCACTGTGGTTGAGACACAATTTGAGGAGCTGTTTTTAGTGATTTATAAAAAAAGTGTGACTATTCTAGACCCTATATAAAATGAGATCATACTAAATACCAGCTGTTGGTAATAACATATCAAAAATTTGCTTTTCAGATGTGCAAGCAGCACCTGTATTAGTCTCTGGGAAGGGACTGTGACTCTGGGATAGCAGGTATAGTAGGGAGAGATGTGCTTATAGTAACAGTGGGATAATAGTCTCTGGGAAGGGAGCTGTGACTGTGGGATAGCAGGTATAGTAGGGAGAGATGGTGCCTATAGTAACAGTGGATAATAGTCTCTGGGAAGGGAGTGTGACTGTGGGATAGCAGGTATAGTAGGGAGAGATGGTGCCTATAGTAACAGTGGATAATAGTCTCTGGGAAGGGAGTGTGACTGTGGATAGCAGGTATAGTAGGGAGAGATGGTGCCTATAGTAACAGTGGATAATAGTCTCTGGGAAGGGAGTGTGACTGTGGGATAACAGGTATAGTAGGGAGAGATGTTGCCTATAGTAACAGTGGATAATAGTCTCTGGGAAGGGAGTGTGACTGTGGGATAACAGGTATAGTAGGGAGAGATGGTGCCTATAGTAACAGTGGATAATAGTCTCTGGGAAGGGAGTGTGACTGTGGGATAACAGGTATAGTAGGGAGAGATGGTGCCTATAGTAACAGTTAACAGTGGATAATAGTCTCTGGGAAGGGAGTGTGACTGTGGGATAACAGGTATAGTAGGGAGAGATGGTGCCTATAGTAACAGTGGATAATAGTCTCTGGGAAGGGAGTGTGACTGTGGGATAGCAGGTATAGTAGGGAGAGATGGTGTCTATAGTAACAGTGGGATAATAGTCTCTGGGAAGGGAGTGTGACTGCGGGATAGCAGGTATAGTAGGGAGAGATGGTGCTTATAGTAACAGTGGATAATAGTCTCTGGGAAGGGAGTGTGACTGTGGGATAGCAGGTATAGTAGGGAGAGATGGTGCCTATAGTAACAGTGGATAATAGTCTCTGTTAAGGGAGTGTGACTGTGGGATAGCAGGTATAGTAGGGAGAGTTGGTGCCTATAGTAACAGTGGATAATAGTCTCTGGGAAGGGAGTGTGACTGTGGGATAGCAGGTATAGTAGGGAGAGATGGTGCCTATAGTAACAGTGGCATAATAGTCTCTGGGAATGGAGTGTGACTGTGGGATAGCAGGTATAGTAGTGAGAGATGGTGCCTATAGTAACAGTGGGATAATAGTCTCTGGGAAGGGAGTGTGACTGTGGGATAGCAGGTATAGTAGGGAGAGATGGTGCCTATAGTAACAGTGGATAATAGTCTCTGGGAAGGGAGTGTGACTGTGGGATAGCAGGTATAGTAGGGAGAGATGGTGCCTATAGTAACAGTGGATAATAGTCTCTGGGAAGGGAGTGTGACTGTGGGATAGCAGGTATAGTAGGGAGAGATGGTGCCTATAGTAACAGTGGATAATAGTCTCTGGGAAGGGAGTGTGACTGTGGGATAGCAGGTATAGTAGGGAGAGATGGTGCCTATAGTAACAGTGGATAATAGTCTCTGGGAAGGGAGTGTGACTGTGGGATAGCAGGTATAGTAGGGAGAAATGGTGCCTATAGTAACAGTGGGGATAATAGCCTCTAGGATTTGTGCCCATAGAAATGAAACAGACACAATTGTGCATGGGACTACAAATCGGGTGCAAGTTGTTTCTAACTTTGTCAAAACATTATCAAAATAGCCATCTGCTTCCAATTCACAAGTGTAAGTTTGGGGCACCAACTGATGCAGCTCCTGGACGTACTGTATTACCCGGTGACATTAACTTCGGGGTTCCTCAGTATCAACAGATGCAGTTGTGCATCTTTCATCAGAAGAGGCAGAATCTCCACATTTTCAACTATTTGGGACGCGTCTTAATAAGTTGTGTCCATTTCTGGATTTGTGTTCAGAAAACTTGATATCCTTATATTTTTAGAGCAGGGGTTACAGTTTTCACTATATGATTAAAGGTTATATGACTTAGAGCTTCTTCATTGTGAAATGAAATCTTTGAAGCTATATAGGCATTAATAAAATTAGTCCTGGCTTGTATCTGTTTGTAGGCATGCCATGTCATTAAATATAGATATACTATAGCTTAGCCAAATCCCGATCCCAATCATTACTGGCACCCTGCCAGCACCCAGTCTCTAGTATTAACGTGTAAAGACATTTCAGGATCCCTAGTGAAATGACAGACGTAGGGGTACACATACACACACATGTACATGCTTGCTCCGCCAGCCATTTCTATGTTAAATAAATACCAGATATTTATATTAGCCCAGTGCTTTTACTTACATGTTATCTGGGCTGGTTCTGTGGATACACCTTTGTTTGGTCAGGTGGAACAACACACATCAAATAAAAGATTTCATTCATCCCTCTGGTCTGGGCATCGTTTCACGTGCCTCAAGTACAGGATTTTCTGCAAGATTAACTTGTGCAAATAAAGAGCTGATTTCTCTCAAATTCACTCATTTGTGGGATTATCAGAAATTAGATTTTGCTGCCTCTGTACTGATCTCATTAAACACAAATGTTTGTATTGTGGGAAAATGGCATCATTAGCTGAATAGCATAAATAGAACTTTATTAAGGCAAGTTTAAGACAGGTATAAGCTACAGGACTAGCCATAGATGGAAAGAGACGTTTTTTGGACATCAAACAAGTGGATCTTTTTGGCAGATCAGACTCATCCAGTCTTCTTTGGCTTCTGAGCCAAATATTGGATCATAATTGGAGCCTATGCTGACCTATTTGGTGAGGACAACAGAGTTTTTAAACCTGTTTAATAGATACATGTTTGATGCTCAACCAGATATCCATTGAGCAGGCAAATACACTGCCAAGTTATCTTTGACTGAGTAGTCACTATTGTTCCTGTCATCTCCTCTAAGCAGATGCAGATACTGTAGCATGCATTGGCTTTGCCTTTAATACAAACATGGTTTAAACTCCTAATGATCCTAAAAGCCCTTCTCAAAATACAATATGAGAACATAAATTGTATGGTACTCATACATTTACACATTGTAATCCCTCATCATTGCCCCAATGGAAATACAATCCTAATGAGCCAAATTTTGGATCATAATAGTTGGCTATGCTGACCTATTTTGGTGAGGACCTCATCAGCTGCTCTACCTGGTTTTTCAACTTGTTCAACAAATATCTGACTGATCCTCAATCAGATATTAGCTGGGCACATCAATACATTGCCAAGATATAGGCAACTTGAGTAGGCACTCATAGTCCTATTGTCTCCTCTCAGCAAATGCTCAGATTTAAGAAGGGCATAAGCTACAGGACTAGCCATAGATGGAAAGAGACGTTTTTTGGGCATCAAACAAGTGGATCTTTTTGGCAGATCAGACTCATCCAGTCTTCTTTGGCTTCTTAGCCAAATATTGGATCATAATGGGAGCCTATGCTGACCTATTTGGTGAGGACAACACAGTTTTTGAACCTGTTTAATAGATATATGTTTGATACTCAACCAGATATCCGTTGAGCAGGCAAATACACTGCCAAGTTATCTTTGACTGAGTAGTCACTATTGTTCCTGTCATCTCCTCTCAGCAGGTGCACATACTGTAGCATGCATTGGCTTTGCCTTTAATACAAACATGGTTTAAACTCCTAATGATCCTAAAAGCCCTTCTCAAAATACAATATGAGAACATAAATTGTATGGTACTCATACATTTACACATTGTAATCCCTCATCATTGCCCCAATGGAAATTAAATCCTAACGAGCCAAATTATCGATCATAATAGTTGGCTGACCTATTTTGGTGAGGACCTCATCAGCTGCTCTACCTGGTTTTTCAACCTGTTCAACAAATATCTGACTGATCCTCAATCAGATATTAGCTGGGCACATCAATACATTGCCAAGATATAGGCAACTTGAGTAGGCACTCATAGTCCTATTGTCTCCTCTCAGCAAATGCTCAGATAGATAATTGACTTTAATACAAACATGGTTTAAACTCCTAATGATCCTAGAAGACCTTCTGGAAAATAAAATAATGTAATAATTGTATGGTACTCAAACATATACAGTATTTATATACTGTAATCCCTCATCATTGCTCGGATGTAAAAAAATATCCTAATGAGCAAATATTGGATCATAATAGGAGCCTATGCTGACTTATTTTGGTGAGGACCACTTCAGATGTTTCACCTGCTTTTTCAACCTGTTCAATAGATATCTGATTGATACTTAACCAGATATCAGTTGGGCACGCCAACAATCTGCCAAGTTGTCTTTAGAGTGACTGAGTAGGCACTCATTGTCTTGTTGTCTTGTTGTCTCCTCTGAGCAAATGCACATACAGCATCATGCATTGGCTTTGACTTTAATACAAACATGGTTTAAACTTCCAATGATCCTACAAGACCTTCTGGTAAATAAAGTATCAGAATGTTTACTGTATGGTCCTCATATATTTATAAATTGTGATCTGATCTCCCATCATTGCTCTAAATAAAGTCTTTCAATCCTTAGTTGCCCTTCTCTGTACAAAGGTTAGAAGATCCCTTAAAAAACGAAGGACAAGCTTCTAGACTGTTCTGATTGTGTTCAAATAAAATGTTATCAATGCAGCCCTTCTGGCTGGATGTTCTACAATGGGGATCCCCGACTTTTTTTTACCGGGGACCCATATTTAGATGTAAAAGTAGTTGAGGAGCTTTGATTATCTATTTGGTAGCACCATGTGGACATCGTCTTTGTGCTCAAAAACTTGCCTTTAAGCCAGAAATTAAAATGAGCACCTGCTTTGAGACCCCTGGGAGCAACATCATATGAGTCAATGAGCAACATGTTGCGTGCAAGCCACTGGTTCTAGAAGTACCTCTTCTAGATCTGGTAGCCTCCCTCTGGTATTTCAATTTTTATTTCTTTCTAATCTGATTTCTATTTTCTAAATGTTTACTTTTAACTTGATGAGGATATAATTGCCAGCGATATTATGCTGAGAGCTGAAGCAGTCATCACCAATGACATGCTGTATCAAGAATATCTGCAAAAGATGCCATTGGCTAAAACACACACAATCATTTCACCGTTAATGCAAAGAACTCATTATGCATGCTATTACTGAAACTTATTGCCATAGCCCCAGGGGCTTTTTTTTCTCGTTTTAAATCATAAAATATTTTAATTTGAGCATAAATAAGTTTTATCTGTTTGTAATTGTGTGTACGTGTTATTACAAAGTCAACCTCAAGGCAGATTTGCTGAAATCTCTGTGTCACTCATCAATAGAATGTAAGCAGAAGGATTATGTTTGAAACCGATTGAACGAAATTTCTGGAATAAATATAAAATCATTTTAATTCTTGGAGATCCCCAAGGTTGTTGAAAATGTCACAAAACAATCAATTGCTAAAGCTCTTTCTATTATAGCTCTTGTTTGTGCATACCTGCCTTTGTGTCATGGCTGGTTAACTTATCCATCAGTAGTGCACACTAGTTATCAAAAGCGCATTTTAAGAGAGGTGTCACAGGACTTCTTGGTTTCACGCACATCCATGTAGAGTGTTACAGAATCACCATTCACCATCTGTTCCTGATGGTTTTACACCATGGCAAGAATGCAAACAGGGTTTCATAGATTACTGTTTAGACATCTCATCTTGACATGTTTGGGTCCCCATGAGCCATTTTGGTGCCTCTTTCACAAGGACTTCTGTTAATGACATTCTTAATGGTTTTTATTACCTTGTACCACAGCTAAAGTAATATCAAAATCTGGCCTTAATAGTCATCATCCTATAGTAAATTTCTCAAGACAGTACAAAAGCATTCTGTCTACAGACAGGTTTCCCCCACAACAGTTTTAAGCTCTGTAGGGGGGGCCAGACCCACAATTCAAGGAATTTTATACTGATGCAAGCAGCAAATCACAGTACATTAATGCTGCCTTGCCTTTTCCATTTTGTACCAATGAGCATCATCTTGGAGAAACCTTGAAGATACCCCACCTAGAACGCAGATAAATATAACTTTTACTTTGCTGATGAACAGATCAACCGTCTGCACTTTTTTTCCTGGTCTTGCAACCTTAGCTGTACATTTCCATTTAGCTTCCATCCCAGTTAGAATAGTTTCTGGAACAAAGCTTGGTAGCAATTTGTGAAGAAGTAAGTGTAGTCAAGGCAGCCTGGAACCAGGGCAGGTGGAAATTTATCAGGATCCTGGATGTACTTGTGCTTCATTGCTCCTGCATCATGAACAGGCCCGGACTGGCAATCTGTGGGTTCTGGCAAATGCCAGAGGGGCTGCTATAAAGTGCCATAGAAAGTCACTATTTAGTGGGCTGGTGGTGGTTGTTTGGGCCTTCGTGTGGGCTGAGTGGGCCTCTGTGTACCTGAAATTAGTTAGTGGGCTGGTGGTGGCTGTTTGGGCCTTCGTGTGGGCTGAGTGGGCCTCTGTGTACCTGAAATTAGTTAGTGGGCTGGTGGTGGCTGTTTGGGCCTTCGTGTGGGCTGAGTGGGCCTCTGTGTACCTGAAATGCCAGGGCCTATTTTAATTCTCAGTCCAGGCCTGATCATGAAGCACCCATGGACTTGACATCAGCATACCATGTAAATCTAGAAGGCTTGGCACCATTGCCTTACAGGTAAGTACCTCACAATATCATTACTTTTTATAATGTGGCAGCACAATGGACAAACTGTAGACCAGGGGTCCCCAAAAATTTTTTTACACATGAGCCACACTCAAAAGAGTAAAAAGAGTTGGGGTGCAACACAAGCATGAAAAAAGTCCCTGGGGATGCCAAATAAGCTGTAATTGGCTATATGGTAGCACCTATGTGGACTGGTAGCCTACATGAGACTCTGTTTGGCAGTACACCTTTTCTATGCAACCGAAACTTGCCTGCGAACCTCGAATTCAAAAATGCTTTGAGGCCACTGGAAGCAACATCCAAGGGGTTGGTGAGCAACATGTTGCTTGCAAGCTGTAGACCAACTGGGGCATTAATATTCAGCAATTATTTTGAATAATAAAATAGCTGAGATAGAATAAAAAGAGTTGTCCAATTCTTTCCATGTAGGGGATATTCTACATACATTTGAGCATCACGTCAGGGCCACAAATCTTCAGTTGGACAGTCCTGATAAAGACTGTTTTTTATACCTGTGGACAAAACAAACATTTAGTTGGAGTTTAGCATTTGGTGAGCAACCAAGATTAAGTACCATTTCTGTCATCATGAACCTTGTTTTTAGAGGCATGAATTCCATAAGAGCGAAGTGCTTTGAGGGAAATCAGCTCCTAAAGTCAAACTTGGCAAACGAAAGGTAGATTTGATATGTTTTTGAATGATGAATAAATGAGGGCTATTTTGTAAGCATGCATAACTTTATCATTAGTCTGGCATTCCACTTTGAAATGTATCTTTTACTGAATATTCTATCTGATATATATATATATAAAAAATATCATTCCAAACTGAATGGCCATAATTGACTGATATGTTTTAACATATGGTCTCTTCCAAATGAATGCACGCATTTACTGCGTGACAGAAAATTGATGATGTTAACAGGTCAAAAAAAAAAAACGTAATCGAGAGCAGAGACCATTTTTCAAGCCAAAGAACAAATTCTGCTTTTCCTTCATAGTCGTAAAATATGAGTCTTTGCAAGAGCAAATTAGATTTAAAAATGAGAATTTTGAAACAAGAACTAGAGTTAATATAAGTTTGTGATTTTCAGAGATATTAGGTGGAGTTTATTAACCGTAGGCTACCATTTACGTTTTAATTGCAAATTTGTATGGGAAGTATACATATATACATAGTAAGTAAAACAAAATGCAGTCAGTGTTGGATATATCCAGTGAGGGTTCTGGAAAACTAAGCTGAAATCAGGTTGGAGTATGCAGTTACCCTATAATTGTTGATAATGATATTTATAGTCGACATTCTAAGACCTTCCTTTGCATAACCAACTCTATCCAAAAACCAATGGACCGTTATATAAAACAATGTTATACTTTGGGGCCCTGCTTTATCCTTCTCATTCAACCATTAGCCTTGTCCTTCCACAGGTCTCATAAAATGAGGTTTTGTTGATGGGACCTGTCTTTCAAGAATTTGGAGGAGCTTGCCTAAATTTACAGATACATAAAATAATGGTTGATTTGCCTTCAAGTTGTATTAATTCTGAGTTGAAGGATGGAAATCCAGTTGGGTGAGGACCCTATAGGTCCATGGCTGTAGGTCTATTCCAGTGTGTCTGCAAGTATCTATTTAATAGTTTGCATAGGGGCAAAACAATTAGAGCAGTCCAATTGGATCCTATTTGGCAACCTCACAAAATAAATGGATCATCCTGGGTATGACCATAAGCAGAATAGCTGGGGAAGTCTAACAGTATGTCTATATGTATTGTTTTCTACCCTCAGAATAAAGGTAATCCATATTACTTAAACAGAGAGGACATTCAGTCATTTCAATAACTAAAATGCTGAAATTATAAATCCCAAACCAAGCTTTAATATGAATATTTACTACTGTAGCAGCAAAATCTCCTTGATGCTCACTTTTAACTGGCTGTTACCTCAGGAGTAAGTGCCCAACCTAGTCTCCGAACGTACAAGGGGCACCTGTTATCTCACCTTGAGTTTCCTCCAATATATCTGCCATTGCTGTTTTTCAGTATTGCAGCATCATGGCTAAGCATGATTACTCTCATTAGTAGGTATTGCAGGATCTTTCACAGTGTGGGAGACATTGGGTCAACATGGTCTTCCACTGGTTTCCAGAGGTATCAAATATCCTTGGAACTTCCATTGTATTACTTTCAGATCTCAGTTCAGAAAGGAGCAATGCCATAGCTAGAAAGCACTAATTAACTTAATGGTCATAATGTATAGTATGCAATAACTGCCTTTGTAACATGAGCATATAGACTCATTTTCATGCATCATTCTACTGGCTGTGCCCTTTGCAACAAGTAGTTACCCTGAGCGTTGGGAATTGCAGTGCTGTTCAAACTACTCAAACATGTCAGATCAGAGTTTTTGTATCTCTAAACCATAAATCATGAAAACCGCAACTTTAAAACCAGTTCCACATCCTTTTAACATATTCCTCTGGTGGCTTAATGAAATGCAAACTTTTCATCTTCCAACTTGTAATATAAGTTATATATTCACTGTATGTTTTTCAGCTATGAAGGAAGTATCCATATTAAATTAGAAACAACTATACAACCATATTCAAGGGATTCTGTCATGATTTTTTATGGTATATTTTTTATTACTGAAGTACATTGCAAGTAATTCATTCTAACATTTAAAATTGTATTCTTAAACCAATAAATGTATTTTTGTAGGCAACCGTCTCGGGTCATTGTTCCTGGACACGTGCTTTCAGAAATTACCAGCACTTCACAATGGAACTGCTTTCAGATAAGCTATTGTTTCTCCTAGTCAACAAAAGGAGTTGTTTTAGCCAGACTTGAATTTTTACTATTGAGTGCTATTCTCATATCTACCACTAGGTGGGGCATGGGAGCATTTTTAGCAATGCAGGCGTCAGGGAGCTGTTATCTGGTTACCTATCTATTGTTCTGCTCAAGGCCTGCTGGGGGGACAGGGAGGGGGGTGATATCACGTCTGAGGTTTATCAGAGCATAAGTCACATGACTGAGGGCACCTGGGAAACTAACAATGTCTACCCCCATGTCAGATTTCAAAATGGAATATAACAAAATATTTTTTTGCTCCTTTGAAAAAAATGGATTTCAATGCAGGATTCAGCTATTAACTTATGCATTAACATGTTTTCCATGATAAAATCCCATTAAGGGCTCCTTTACTAACACAGGTGCTATAGGGAAAGTGAAAATGTGAGAAAAATGGACAGAAATTGCCATTTCTTTTCCCATAGTTCTTCATTATTTCCCAGAATTCCAACAAATTTGTGGGAGCCTAAGAAACGCGCGCAATTCCACACAATTAACAATGTGATTGCAAATTAGCTGGCATCATAGTGAGTTGAATTTTATTATTTTATGCTGCTGCTTCTGCAGCCCCAGAAATGAAGTTAGTTGGCACTTCAGCAGGAAAAATTCTGTTGCGTGGGTAGGGCTCCTTTTTTTGAGTCTACAGTAAATTTGGAAATATTAAGTGTTGTATTTTTGTGCATCAGCAGAGGGCAGTAGAGGTATTTTGCAGTTGGTTGCTAAATTAAATTAAATGGCAGAATTTATACAAGATTGTACCCAACCTAAAAAAAAATTATGTAGCAGAAAAGGAAAAAATGGTGCAATCAAATGAAGCAAACGTATAAAAATGAATCAGGTTTTTGTCCCGCGTTTGCACTTTTACACACAGATTGAAAAAAAAAAAGTTTTTGGACCGTCCATGTGTAAAAGTTCTAAAGGACGTAGGAGGATTCTGTATGTATGAAAAATGAGCTCCATACATTTGAAGCTGACAACCAAATTACAGAAGAGATTAGGCACACTTAAAAAGAAATTATTTGCAAATCCCCTGGCAAAAGAGGGGGAAAAAAACAACATATTGGATTGAGCAAAGAAACGGAGCAAATGCTAAATGTTTTTCAAAATAACTAGAGTTGGGAAAAAAAACCTGGGAGATATAATGGATGTTTAATTGAAATGTACATGTGATATAAAGTTCTGAAATGTTGGCAAAAATAAAAGTACTTTATGCTCTGCTCTAATTGCTTCCACCTGAATGTGAAACCAAAATCACATGGAGGGGCACATTTTTTTTGGTTTTTGGATTTTTAAAAATCAAAGAAAAGTGCAGAGAGCACCCTAACCAACAAATGGCCACTATAACAACACATATCATTCATTTCCTATCCTTGGTTTCATGAATGGTCACAGGCTTCCATATTGCCTCCCATTTTTAGGTTTTCCTGCATTTTACACCTTTATGTTGTGGTTCCATCAATATACAATGGATGATGCATTTCCCTGATTTACACCAATTTTTTGTTATTGCACCCTCCCCTTCCCAAAATAGTTGCACCCTAGACGGGGGCCTTTGGTGCCTTCACGTAGTTCTGACCCTGTTATCTATCACAGGTTAGCACTGCCAATACCCCAATCATCTTAGACAGAGGGAGTATAAATGTACTGGAGATGATCCTGAGTAAAGGGCCAGGGGTATTTATATTAAAAAATGCAAAGGAGTAAGGGGTTAGAAAGAACCAGGGTGCAAGTGGAACAGCAGAAAGGAGCACAAAAGTGTTTTGTGAGAACTCACCCTGGTGGATTAGTGGGGGTGCGACGGGGATGCCCGCCACATTTTCTCTCTTCAGCGCCTGAAATGATCACTTGCGGGTTTGAAGTGGCGGCGCAGATGACATTATTGCGCAGTGACGCAAAAGGGCTCTCTGCCAATTTTCTAGTTGCCCAATGTCCTGGATGTATGCTGAGCTTGCTCGTGTGTTGAATTCTAGTGTCTGACCCTTGCCTGTCCCTAATCTTGCCATTCTACTGCCTGAACTGACCTTCGGCCTGTTCTGACTATTCTTCTGATTACGATTCTGTACTACGCTACTCCTCAGTGTATGACCTCGGCCTGTGTTTCTGACCTTGATCCTGTTATCCGTATTTGTACTGCATTGTCCATTTGGTTTGACCCGGCCTGTTCCTGGACTCCACCTACTGCTCCTCTGTCATATCCTCACACGTTCGGTTCCCGTGCACACCCAGAACTCTCCCCCTGGTTCTCCCGCAATAAGACCTGGTGGTAGCGGAGGGCTCCATCTGAAGCCAAAGGCAGAAGAGCAGGCTGTGAACGGAGTCTTGGGGTTAGTTATGGGTTTGGGAAACCTACGTTACAGGTTTATTCTTAAAATACTAGTGTCAGGCTGCTCTTTGCATCTAGATCCAAATTGGAAATATGGCACAAGGTGAAGAGCGCATTGATGACATGCCCAAATGCCATATAGTACAAGCCATGTGCTAATATGGGGGATGGGTAGGGGTGTGTGGGGGGGCAGCTTACCCTCAACCCTCATGAATAAATAGCTGCTAAACCCTGACAGCTCTGTATTAATGAGGGCAACATGGATCTCTACACGTTGGACTGCAAATACTTGTGTCCAGGGTGCAAAGTAAGGGGTAGAGCGAATAGCCCCAAATTCCCCAATCACTACTCTAGTGCTTTAAAGTATTACACAGTAACAACATTGAAGTAGGTACAAGGGCTGGAAGGGGTAAGCAAGATAGGTAGCTGCCAGGGTGCCAAATTACCCTACAATAGACTATGCGCCCTTACTTGCTTTACATTCACGTAATGCTGATCAGGAGTGTTCCATGATGGGGAGCCTGGATGGAGGTAGGGAGTTGCTGCTGAGGTGGTGGGCAAGGGTTAGTGGGAGTCGGCACAAGAGTTTTTTGCCTTAGATGCAGCTCTTGGCCCATCACTGGGTATCAGTCTGACATGGGGTACCAGCATGTCATATTTCCAAGACTAATTACATATAAATTAGCAAAAGATCAGCATTTAGCACCAAAGAGAATAGCTCCACTGTGCAGCACTTATTTATTATTTCTCTGCGAGAGGATTGAGTACAAAAAGCTCAGCAGAAAATTGGTGTTTGTTATTTCAATTTAAAAGCAAACTGTGAAAAACTGCTAATCTCTCCACAATAAACTCCAGGTGACACATTAAGAAAAATCAATTCCATAGTCGTGCGGATAATGTGGCGTTAATAGACTATTCTTATTTGCTTTTTTATGGTATTTTAAACAGTACCTGAAGATACAAAGAACTTGTCGATCCTACAGCTGCTGGATTTGTTAAATATGTTCCAAAAGTAAAGGTTACAGCCCTAGTCGATACACTTCTGTGCTGTTTCCCAGTGAAACTCAAATGGGTGCTATACAGGTATGGGATCTGGAAACCCGTTATCTAGAAAGCTCCAAATTACGGGAAGACTGTCTCTCATAGACTCCACCATAATAAAATAATTCAAATTTGTAAAAATGATTTCCTTTTTTCTCTGTGCTGTAAAACAGTAGCTTGTACTTGATCACAACTAAAATATATTTAAACCTTATTAGGGGCAAAGCAATCCTTTTGGGTTAAATTAATTAGTGATGGGCAAATACATTCGACAGGCATGGATTTGTGGTAATTTTCTGTGTTTCACCGGCCGCAAATGTTTTTGCCAAACTGCGTCGAAAATTCACTGGCGAAAAATCCGCCAAGACAAAAAAAAATTGTCACGAGTTAAAATTATTTGGACGCCCATTGACTTTAATTCATTTGGACAAAATAGTCGAGTGTATAAAATTGTCTCGTGTATAAAAATTAGTCGCTCACGTCAAAAATTGTTGCACGTCAAAAAAATGTTGATGCCCATTTTGCTAGAGTTCCGTATGATCTCCCAGTCCAAGCCAAATATAATGGACAGTAAGACTCGTTCTGCCTTTTTTGATTTTTGTTTGATTTGTGCCCCTGAGGAAGACACTTAAGGTCGAAACGCATTGGGCTCACCTTCTTACCTCATTATTATTATTTTTTGTTTATTATTTGCTTTTTGTAATACATTTACGTATTTTTCTTTAAATTAGGTGTGCTATCCATTACTTTGAATTCTTGTAAATTTTTCTGGAGACCCTTATGGGGAGTCACCTATGGATTAGCACCCTGTAGCTCTACCTAAGGGTGTGCACCTTCTCTTTTCATTTTGTACAAGCCAAATATAATGACCATTAGCCCTTTCATATGGTCATCTTAGACCTATGCAACGCCTAAAACATTAAGCATTATCTTCATCTAATTGTTGTGAGATTGTACCCTGAATGTAAGGTTTTTCTGATGAGCTCTTGAAGACCCAACTCCCCAGTCTTCAACAGTTAAATATATTTTTGTTTTTAGCATTTTATGCATTTCCAGGGGGTAAAATGATGCTCCTCTGCATGTGCTGCATTGCAGTCCCCTAGACTCAGTATCCTGAGAATGAGAGTATTTTCAGGTCATCAGCTGGAAATCTTCTCTATGGTTCTCCTGTAACTCCAACCAATCAGTTACAGAACCAATGCCACCTATATATAGGTATATGCAGTCCAACCTCTACCCCCCCCCACATCAGAGCTATATGTTAAAACAAGGTGGTGGAATGGGGATCAAAGGCTGCAGGGTGGGCATAACAGAGATTGTTGCCCTTGAGGGGGTAAGGGTCATGGGTCTTTACTGGACATCTCTGTCTGGAGGTCTTCCCACAGCCATGGGGTCTACTTCCTCACAGCTATGCCACTGATTGCTCCTCATATCACGTCCAACTAGCACCAATTCTGTGGCTATGGGAACAGGAAACATATTTTCCATATTTTAACTCAGAATTTAACTGCTCAATCCTACAAGAGGAGCTTGCAGTGTCTCACTGGCCACCGGAATATCAGGAAAACTCCCGGTTGGTCCAGGTGTCAGTGGGCCTCTTGCTTCTAACCATTTGGCCTATTTCATGGCCATTCCCTATTTCTTTATGGGAACAAAGAGGCTTAATAATAAAGTATTGTATGTAGAGAAAAGAGACTATGAGAATAAAGAGATTAAGTGAGGAGAGGAGGTATAATAGTTTGGAAATTGGGCCCTAACGTCTTCTGGTGGGGACCCTGGCATCCCAGTCCAACACTGGGAGCTTGTAATGGAAAAGGTTTTAGGCCAGAAAATTTGAGCTTGTCATTGTTGGAATACGCCCTTTGCGTCATGAACCTACAGCTCTTTTTGAATTCCAGATTTACTGTTGGTTACTAACTGATCAAAACTCTAACATCAAAAATCCCATGTAAATGATGCGTGAAGAAGGCCGTAAGTGTAGTAGGAATATATGTGGGAATGCTCTTCAAAGAACATCATACTCTGTATTGCTGAAACGTGCAGTGATCACACTATTTCCATATGTTCTGTAATTACTCAAAAAGAAACCATGGGACTTCTCCTCCCCCACTTTACTGTAAAAACATTGACATGTGTTCCACAGCCCTCTCTGCCTGAATATTCACATGCAATCCATCTAAAGTATATAGATCCAGTTTCAGGCAGAAAATAGTGCAGAAAAGGCAAAAAGATGCGTAGAGGAGAAATGTGAAAAGCCAGGCATTTTAACTGCAACACGATCTTATGGATGAAAGGGCAAAATAAGCAAGTGGGAAATCTTTAGATTGTGCATTAGAAAGTGGATGGTATTAGCTATAAAATTGCAGGAGAGAATTAAGAGCTATAAAAGTGTTTTTTAAGTGACACATTTAATGCAGAGAAGTGAAACCACTAGTCTTAGTTTATTAAAGCCTAACATTTTTGTTACCTACGATAATGAGTCTATAGGTGGCTATTGGCTTTAAAAACAAACTGGTCATTTTTAAAATCTGTTTTATTGATTTTATCAACAATAATATTCCTTTTAGGTACAATAACATAACATAAAAAAAACAGACGGGATGATGGGAAGATCTTAGGAAAGTGATGGAGGAGAGGGTGACTCCGTTCTCTTTAAAAGTTTAGGTTTTTCATAACGGCCAGCAGTTGTACACTGTTCTTGGGGGCAGATTCACTAAAGGGCGAATTGTCGCCAGCGACCACTTTGCACACATCGCACCACTTCACCAGGCGCAAATTTGCTACCACTATGCTAATTCATTAATATGCGAAGTTGCGCCCTGGACGCCGAACGCTGATAACTTTTCACTAGCGTTACTTCGGCAGTGCGAGCATTTCACAGCAATGATGCGCTAGCAGTCGTTTGTGCCTAGCGAAAATTCGCTAGTGATCTTGCGCATAGGTCAATTTGCATACAACGAGTAATTTAAAGTTGTATGGACGTCTTTATTATAAATGCTTGAAGTTACCACTTTTTATTACACAAGTCCAGGGAACCTTAATAAAGACAAGAGAGTTAATATAATGCCCTACACATGAGCCCGCTGTAAAATGAATGTTCCATATGTTATGAAATGTCTGGAGAAAACAGGTTACCCAAAAAAGTCAGGACTTTTGCAGGCAATCCCGCTTAAAAAAAGGAAAAGTCGCCAGCGTTTTTTAAACTTTAGTGCATTTTCGGCACACAGGATATGATGTAAGTGACAGAAGATTGAGGAAGATCTGGCTTCATTTTAGCACTTCGCCTGGTCTGAGGTTGTGAAGTCAACTCTGGCGAAAGAGGTAACGTTCAGTAAAATCCCGCACTTTACTGAATTTGCGGAGTAACGATCGTTCTTCAGAGTGAAAAGTCGACTGGCGATAGATTGCAAATGAATGCTAGCGACGGTCCCGTTCGCTAGTGATTTGGCGATGTCCCTACGGGTGGAAACTCTGGCAAAATGTCGCTAGTGTTAGCCACTGCACCCTTGAGTGAATCTGCCCCTTTGTGTTTGCAATTATCTTTTTGGGTGATTTTTAAAATTACCTGAGAGGCCTAAGGTGGACATAAGAATAGATGCCAGATGATACATATCTATATCAAGGAGGCCAGACCTCCATATTAGTGATGGGCGAATAGATTCGCCAGGCATGGATTTGCAGCAAATTTCCTCATTTCACCACCAGCGAATGTTTTCTCCAAACTAGCAAAATTAGCTGCGAAAAAAGAAAATTGTCATGCGTCAAAATTATTCGGACTTCAATGCGTTTCGCAAAACGGGACAGATTCGCCCATCACTAGTCTATATCTCAGCTTTATTTGTAAGATATGTCGGGATAGTCTAAACAGAACCTGTAGATGTTTTCATTCATCCAGGTCATGGTAAACCGAGAAAATCTAGAGAAACTGGACTTGCTGAATAATCATTGAAGATATTTCACTACCCAATAGGCTGGTTTTGCTTCCAATAAGGATGAATTATATCTTAGTTGGAATCAAGTACAAGCGACTGTTTTATTATTATTATAGAAAAAAAGGAAATCATTTTCAAAAATTTGGATTATTTGGATAAAATGGAGCCTATGGGAGACGGCCTTTCTGCAATTCGGAGCTTTCTGGATAACTGATTTCCGAAAAAAGGATCCCATACCTGTATATATCAATAGGGAAATGAAAGAACAGCACATTGTAACTAATCCAATGCTTTAATCTTGTTTATGTTCTTATATACAGTTTCAGCCTGGAAGTACCTATTCTATCATTGTGTCACTCCCATCTAATTCTACCAATAACTATTACTGTAGGGGAAGTGAACACATGGGCCAAAAACTGTCAAGCCTGGTGTAAAATTGTGCGTATAAAGCCGCCATATTTAAATTACTACTGAGTTTCCCTATTGACTTAAATGCCATATGGGGGTATATATGTATCTATGTACATATGCATATATGTAAAAGCTCCACTTTCTTTTTTCGAGAATTATTTAAAAGACTTTTTCATTTGATGAATACGCTCCATGGCATGTGTTGGAACCATGGTGTCTAAATGTGCTGAAAGCTGTCTAGTTGATTCCAGATGCTAAACGGTTGTGAAGGTTTTCCTTTTTGTCATTAAAGTTGTATGATTTGCCTTTCTTTCTTTCTTTCTTTCTTTCTTTCTTTCTTTCTTTCTTTCTTTCTTTCTTTCTTTCTTTCTTTCTTTCTTTCTTTCTTTCTTTCTTTCTTTCTTTCCTTCCTCATTAATTGACTATTTAGTCCAAGACATGAGTTCAATTCCAACCTGGGCACCATCTGAAAAGAGCTTATATGTTCCTCTCACTGCATTGGTTTTTCCTTATGTTGCTTGGTTTCCTCCCATGCTCTGAAAACATACAGTCAGGTTAATTGGCTCCTGATGAAATGGGCAATAACATGTAATAACAGATGTACATCTGAAAAAATATATACATGCCCCAATAAGTAACATTTATATGTATAGGAGGTGCTGTACTCCAGCACGCCAAGGTGTAGTCAATTTCATCAAAGAAAAAAACAATATTCAAGGCACCATTAATAAGGATATCATTTACAGGATATTCATGGCTCTGGTTTATTATTATTATTATTATTATTATTTCATAATTGTGCTGGTGCTATATAAACAGGGAATAATACAAAATTGAAAAAGGAGGCCCTAAAACTAGTCATACACCAATGACAGTAGATTTTCCATTTTTGTCTAAAAATTATAGTTGTTTGATTTGAAATGGTTTTTTTTACATTCAATCTCCCTCTATATGTATTATCACACTGGTCAGCATTACAGGAATATCTATGTTGCCTTGCATCAGTTCTGTTATTTCTGATTGATATGGCTGCTGTGCATTGTTATTATGGGGGATCAAAGTGGAACGCTAGGTAATCTCCTAAATCAAATGTCGGATTAAAAAATTCTTGAATGTTATTATTATTATTATTAAGATTATTCCCCTCCAAGTGAGAAGCTGTCAAGAAATAGCAATCATCAGTGCAGGAAGGACGAGTGCATTCTCCCATAAGCAAAGTGGATATATGGAAAATAATAAAAAGACACCCCTTTGTGATATGAGCTCATTCAGTTGGGCTTTTGTAGTAAAGGTGCATAAACACTTCCAAATATAAATATAAATGTATTGTTCTTACTCAGTCATACCTGTTTTTATTTGTTTGTTCACTGGAATTGTAGAAGACAACATCTAATGATTCTGCTCTGTAGACTAGGTGGATCTTCCTATTCTCACAGTATTATGTATTGAGTTTTATTTTATATTATATTGAGTATTTATCTCATTATTTATAGTATTATCTATGTTTATTACAGAATACATCTGACAAAAAAAGTGAAAAATAAAACAATAAATAAGTCCTTTTATGCAAGAGTGGGGCTGAACTGCACAGGCTCTATGGGGCACATTTACTAATGGTCGAATATCGATGGTTAATTAACCCTCGATATTCTACCCTCGAAGTTAAATCCTTCGACTTCGAATATCGAAGTCGAAGGATTTAGCGCTATTCGTTCGATCGAACGGTCGAAGGAATAATCGTACGATCGAACCATTAAATCCTTCGAATCGAACGATTCGAAGGATTTTAATCCATAGATCGAACTAAATTCCTTCGATCAGAAATTGGCTAGAAAGCCTATGGGGACCTTCCCCATAGGCTAACATTGATGCTCGGTAGGTTTTAGGTAGCGAAGTAGGTGATCGAAGTTTTTTTAAAGAGACAGTACTTCGACTATCAAATGATCGAATATTCGAACGATTTTTAGTGCGAATCGTTCGAGTCAAAGTTGTAGTCGAAGGTCGAAGTAGCCAATTCGATGGTCGAAGTAGCCAAAAAAAACATTCGAAATTCGAAGTTTTTTTCCTGCTAATCCTTCACTCGAGCTAAGTAAATGTGCCCCTATGTGTTCAGCATATGGAGCATAGGTATCTATAGAACTCAGGCTGGTACAAACAGGACCCCAACGCAAATGGATTCATGTACAACAGGGGCCCCCAACCATTTTTATCCAAGTTGGCGAGCAACACAAGCATGAAACATATTCATGGGGGTGCCAAATAGGACTATTTGGTAGTCCCCATGAGGACTGGCAGCCTACAGGAGGTTCTGTTTGGCAGTACATCTGGTTTTTATGCAACCAAAACTTGCCTCCAAGCCTGGAATTCAAAAATAATCATCTGCTTTGAGGCCACTGGGAGCAACATCCAAGTGGTTGGAGAGTAACATGTTGCTGCAAGAAGTTCACTGGCACACAGGTAATGCTGGCAGGGTGAAACCCTTGCTTTAAATTTATTTAATGAAGCATGCAACGTTTCGGGGATGACACCCTTTATCAAGCATGCTGCATTAAATAAATTTAAAGCAAGGGTTTCACCCTGCCAGCATTACCTGTGTGCCAGTGAACTTCTTGCAGTATTTGGATAGGTGGCTGATACCTATTTTGCTGGGCACCAGGGTTTCGTTTGCTTTGGAGGGCCAGGGTGTGCGTCTGTATCCGGATATTCTCCATAAGAGCAACATGTTGCTCCCACACCAGTGGTCGGAGACCACTGATGTACAATGTAGTATATACAAATATACATATAGTCTAGTTTCCCCACCAAGTTGTATCACGTAAGCTGATTGGCTACAAAGCAGAAAAAAATGGCTGTTAAAAGGAATATAAATGTTAGGCACCCCAAGTGAATTTATTTACTTACCTGAAACCCCGGGCCGGTGCTCCTATCAACAGAAAACTCGGGATTCTTCCAGCGAGCACCTCTTCCAACTTCTTCTTTCTTCTCACGGCTGCGCATGCGCAGTAGAGCAAAAAGTCGTTCTACTGCGCATGCGTCTGCCCCGGGAAATTTGAAGAAAGAAGAAGCCAGAAGAAGATCGCTCCGTGGTGCTTTCTGGGAGAACCTCGGGCCAGTGCAGTTTTGTCCTGATAGGAGCACCGGCCCGGGGTTTCAGGTAAGTATATACAATCACTTGGGGTGGCTAACATTTGGCACCCCCATGTGGAAGACAACTTTCCTTCTGGTTTAACAATATTTGACCTTTGCTCCATGCTGTTAAACTACATTGTCCTAAAAATGCCTAGGATATAGCACAGTGAGTACCAACAGAATTCTGAATTACACAATGTATCATACCGGAAATTCTGCAGACACACAAACTTTTGAATACTCTGCTTATTTTTTACTCTACTACAAGTAACCATAGACGATGAGACATAGACTTTACGTTCAAACCATGAGTTAAATATTAACGTTTTTTCATGGAATTTTGCAAAAGAAACATATAAAGTGCTGGATTCCAGAACAGGTCTGCGTATGCATTTGGAACATTTTTATAAAAACTGACACTGAAAAAGAAAACAAATATTGATTTAAAATTAGCTCTTCTTTGAAATGAAAGTTTTCGACCAAATCTCCCTGTAAGTAAAATAAACACAGCTCTGCAATATCCAAATGGATTTGTTTTCCCGCTGAGCCATTTGTTTATTGAAGCCGTTAAAAGGGGGGCAGGCGAAGTGCAGAATAACAGCATAATATTTATCAAAGAAGGAGAAAAGTAAAAAAAAAAGATTGTCTACTGTTTTACTTGTTTAACTAATGTTGACCCTTTTGTGAAGCAAGTGTGTATGTTAGGATTACACAATGGGAATTAATGCTTAATGCTGTCCAGTGGAAACCTAAAGAGACAAATTCAAATACAATCACTAGAGGTTAACAAATAGCAGGACTGACCTTATTATAGGGGTTCAAAGAGGAGGACAGAGGGTGGTTGAGATTAGGGCAACCTACTGAATTGCTGCTCTGAAACCCACGGGAGAACATACAAATACCTTTTAAATTCTGCTCTGGTTGGAATCAAACCCAGGACCTAAGCATGGTGGCTGGCGATGGAAAGGCATGAACATGCCAGATTTAAATTGGTTTAAAAGCTTCACTGTTTACTTTTACTGGTGCTGGAATTTTTCTCTAGTGTCACAGCCAGGAATAGACATATTTTAATTCTGTTTTTCTTAACTGGCATAAGTTCACATAAGTTTATAGCTTAATATCTTACTTTCTACACTTTGAAGTTACTAAGTCAAAGTTCTCTGTTATATTTTTCCAAAACCATTGAGTGAATCAAGAGCCAAGTAACCTGTTAGAATTAAAATCACAAAGACAACGACCTGGTTGGAATAAAACTCAGGAACCCTGATCTACAAGACAGAAGTGTCCACCATGTTTCTACAATAACAACCAATAAGCAAGTAGCATTTCCTGGGTTCTTGTTTGAAAGCAAACATCTTACTTAGTTTCGAAGGGTCAGTCAACCTCATGCAGTTATGAGACTTTTATTACTTCACCTTATAGTGGCATGGGACCGGTTATCCAGAATGCTTGGTACCTGGGGGTTTTCTGATAACAAATCTTTCCGTAATTTGGATCTTCACACCTTAAGTCTACTAGAAAATCATGTCAACATTAAAAAAACCCAATAGGTTGGTTTTGCTTCCAATAAGGATTAATTATATCTTAGTTGGGATCTAGAAAATCATTTGAACATTGCTTCCAAAAATGATTAATTATATTTCAGTTGGGATGTTACAGAGAAAAGGGAAATCATTTTTAAAAATTTAGATTATTTCATTTATGGGGTATATGGCAGACAGCCATTCTGTAAGCTTTCTGGATATGGTTCCGGATAACAGATCCCATACCTGCACTGTATATCCATACCCTTCTATAATAGTATTATAAGCTAAACTTGAAGGTTTGAGTTGGCCATACTCTTGTCATACTACTTGTCTTGTGCTGCAGGCAAAGGAGCAAATTGTTGCCCAAATTAGCCACCATGTTTTGGGCCAAAATAAGCTAATTTGATTGTTTCTCCCTAAAGCCAACACAGTCTAGGTCCATGACATCATTTCAAGCATGGGCAGTTGAAGAGGGCTGTAAATACTACTCTCCATTGCACACATGAAATGAGTTTCAAGTCTTCTTGGTTCCCATCTTGACACCTTTGAGGCTAGGCAAAGCTTATTTACCATTCAGGACCTGCATTATAGGTTGAACATCAAATTGAATTGATGAGTTAGTACATCTATTCTATGCCTGTAATAAGAATCATTATTTACTTACTATTACAGAATGATTGGATGTTTTAACATTTAGGGACACACGCTGCAATTCAGGGAGATTAGTCGCCCGGCGACAAATCTCCTCTTCTTCGGGGCGACTAATCTCCCTGAACTACCTCCCTTGCCTTCCCGCTGGCTAAAACGTAAATCGACAGCAGGATGGCACTCGGAGCACTTTGTTTTCCAAAGTTGCCCAAAGTTTCCTTGTGAGGCAACTTCTGCCTCACCTTGGGCAATTTATCTCACCAAATCACAGCGTGTGTTTCTGCCCTTAAGGGCATATTTATTAAGCTGTGTTAATAGTGGCATTAGAATACAGTTCACATTACCACTTGTATGGCATGACACCATATACAATCACTATACTTATTTATCTAGTAATAATTTTATGGTCCTGACCTTGAAAAATGAGACTTTCTTCCACTGTATTTAAGATGCAAGGTCACATAAGCCATACAGTATATGATAGTACAGTAAACTAATATGCCAGGGATCTAAGGTCTTCTTCTAATATACTTATAAATGACATCAAGGTACATTATTCCATTCACCGTCTCCAGCAGGGGTCCATTTTTAGGGATGTAGCGAACGTCGGAAAAAAAGTTCGCGAACATATTCGCGAACTTGCGCAAAAATGCGAGCGGTTCGCGAACGGTTCGCGAACCCCATAGACTTCAATGGGAAGGCGAACTTTAACATCTAGAAAAGACATTTCTGGCCAGAAAAATGATTTTAAAGTTGTTTAAAGGGTGCAACGACCTGGACAGTGGCATGCCAGAGGGGGATCAAGGGCAAAAATGTATCTGAAAAATCTGCCTGTGTGTGCTTGGAAGAGATAGTGTAGGGGGAGAGCTGTTAGTGATTTCAGGGACAGATGATAGTAAGCTTGCTGGCTAGTAATCTGCTTGATACTGCTCTGTATTGGAGGGACAGAAGTCTGCAGGGATTTGAGGGACATTTTAGCTTAGGTAGCTTTGCTGGCTAGTAATCTACTGTTCTCTTTAAACAACTGCCATACGTTGACCTTGTAGGCATTGTTTGCCCAGTTTTTTTGGACGCAGCCACTGAAGCACAGTTGCCAGAAAAAATATGCCATATAAATGCTGAAAATAGTCATTTTTCGCCATACGTTGACCTTGTAGACATTGTTTGCCCAGTTTTTTTGGACGCAGCCACTGAAGCACAGTTGCCAGAAAAATTATGCCATATAAATGCTGAAAATATAAATTTTTTTGGTTGCAGCCACTGAAGCACAGAGGCCAGAAAAATTATGCCATATAAATGCAGAAAATATGCATTTTTTTGGTCGCAGCCACTGAAGCACAGTTGCCAGAATAATTATGCCATATAAATGCTGAAAATATAAATTTTTTGGTTGCAGCCACTGAAGCACAGAGGCCAGAAAAATTATGCCATATAAATGCAGAAAATATGCATTTTTTTGGTCGCAGCCACTGAAGCACAGTTGCCAGAAAAAATATGCCATATAAATGCTGAAAATAGTCATTTTTTGCCATATACGTTGAGTCAACGTATGGCAAAAAATTACTATTTTCAGCATTTATATGGCATATTTTTTCTGGCCTCTGTGCTTCAGTGGCTGCGGCCAAAAAAACTGGGCAAACAATGCCTACAAGGTCAACGTCGTTGACCTTGTAGGCATTGTTTGCCCAGTTTTTTTGGCCGCAGCCACTGAAGCACAGAGGCCAGAAAAAATATGCCATATAAATGCTGAAAATAGTAATTTTTTTGGTCGCAGCCACTGAAGCACAGTTGCCAGAAAAATTATGCCATATAAATGCTGAAAATATAAATTTTTTTGGTTGCAGCCACTGAAGCACAGAGGCCAGAAAAATTATGCCATATAAATGCTGAAAATATAAATTTTTTTGGTTGCAGCCACTGAAGCACAGAGGCCAGAAAAATTATGCCATATAAATGCAGAAAATATGCATTTTTTTGGTCGCAGCCACTGAAGCACAGTTGCCAGAAAAATTATGCCATATAAATGCAGAAAATATGCATTTTTTTGGACGCAGCCACTGAAGCACAGTTGCCAGAAAAAATATGCCATATAAATGCTGAAAATAGTCATTTTTTGCCATACGTTGACCTTGTAGACATTGTTTGCCCAGTTTTTTTGGTTGCAGCCACTGAAGCACAGAGGCCAGAAAAAATTAAACCAGTAGGGTTTGCACCCTAGTTTGTAACGGTGGCGGAGGGAGGAGGAGGACGCTAAAGGACAGCTGTGTGTGGAGTCATGAGGCTTGAAGAGAAGGACAGCTGCATAGAAGTCAGAACAAGTCTTCCGGCGTGCAGTAACCCTCCGAGATCCACCCCTCATTCATTTTAATAAAGGTCAGGTAATCGACACTTTTGTGACCTAGGCGAGTTCTCTTCTCAGTTACAATCCCTCCTGCTGCACTGAAGGTCCTTTCTGAGAGCACACTTGAGGCTGGGCAAGACAAGAGGTTCATGGCAAATTGTGACAGCTCTGGCCACAGATCAAGCCTGCGCACCCAGTAGTCCAGGGGTTCATCGCTCCTCAGAGTGTCGATATCTGCAGTTAATGCCAGGTAGTCCGCTACCTGCCGGTCGAGGCGTTCTTTGAGGGTGGATCCAGAAGGGTTGTGGCGCTGCCTTGGACAGAAAAACATTTGCATGTCTGACGTTACAGACTGGCCAAAGGGCTTTGTCCTTGCAGGTGTGCTCGTGGCAGGATTACTGGCACCTCTGCCCCTGGAATGTTGATGAGTTCCTGAAGTGACATCACCCTTAAAAGCATTGTACAACATGTTTTGCAGGCTGGTTTGTAAATGCCGCATCTTTTCGGACTTGTGGTATGTTGGTAACATTTCTGACACTTTATGCTTGTACCGAGGGTCTAGTAGCGTTGCGACCCAGTACAGGTCCTTCTCCTTAAGCCTCTTGATACGGGGGTCCTTCAACAGGCATGACAGCATGAAAGACCCCATTCTCACAAGGTTGGATGCAGAGCTATCCATCTCCGCTTCCTCATTATCAAGGACTGCATCATCCACGGTCTCCTCCCCCCAGCCACGTACAAGACCAGGGGTCCCCAAAAGGTCACCACTAGCCCCTGGGAAGCCTGCTCCTGTTGGTCCTCCTCCTCCTCCTCCACAAAGCCACCTTCCTCCTCTGACTCCACTTCTGGCACCTCTCCCTGCGTTGCAGCAGGTGCCTGGGTTCGTTCTGGTGATTCCGACCAGAAATCGTGCGCTTCCAGCTCCTCGTCACGCTGGTCTACAGCCTCATCTGTCACTCGTCGCACGGCACGCTCCAGGAAGAAAGCGAAGGGTATTAGGTCGCTGATGGTGCCTTCGGTGCGACTGACCATATTTGTCACCTCTTCAAAAGGTCGCATGAGCCTGCAGGCATCGCGCATAAGCACCCAGTAACGGGGGAAAAAAATCCCCAGCTGTGCAGATCCAGTCCTACCACCCAGTTCAAAAAGGTACTCGTTGACGGCCCTTTGTTGTTGCAGCAGACGTTCCAACATAAGGAGCGTTGAATTCCAGCGAGTCTGGCTGTCAGAAATCAAACGCCTGACTGGCATGTTGTAGCGCTGCTGAATGTCAGCAAGGCGTGCCATGGCTGTGTAGGAACGTCTGAAATGGGCCGACACCTTTCTGGACTGGGTGAGAACGTCCTGGAATCCTGGGTACTTGGAGACAAAACGTTGGACTATTAAATTTAACACATGTGCCATGCAGGGCACATGTGTTAAATTGCCTAGTCTCAACGCTGCCAACAGATTGCTTCCATTGTCACACACCACTTTTCCGATCTGCAGTTGGTGTGGGGTCAGCCACCGATCGGCCTGTGACTGCAGAGATGACAGGAGTACAGATCCGGTATGGTTTTTGCTTTCCAGGCACGTCATCCCCAAGACAGCGTGACAACGGCGTACCTGGCACGTCGAATAGCCTAGGGGGAGCTGGGGGTGCACAGGTGTGGAGGAGGAGAAGGAGGACCCAGCAGCAGAGTAAGAAGAAGAAGAAGACGAGGTAGAGAGCGATGGAGGAGTAGAGGTGGTGCAGAACCGCGTGCAATCCGTGGCGGTGACACCAACTCCACTGTTGTTGTTGAGCTACCCATTCCCTGCTTCCCAGCCATTACCAAGTTCACCCAGTGGGCAGTGTAGGTGACATACCTGCCCTGACCATGCTTGGAGGACCATGCGTCAGTAGTCATATGGACCTTTGGCCCAACACTAAGTGACAGAGATGCGGTAACTTGGCTCTGCACATGTTGGTACAGGTGTGGTATTCCCTTTTTAGAAAAAAATTGCGGCTGGGTACCTTCCACTGCGGTGTCCCAATTGCTACAAATTTGCGGAAGGCCTCAGAGTCCACCAGCTGGTATGGTAAAAGCTGGCGGGCTAAGAGTGCAGACAAGCCAGCTGTCAGACGCCGGGCAAGGGGGTGACAGTCAGACATTGGCTTCTTACGCTCAAACATGGCCTTCACAGAAACTTGGCTGGTGGCAGATGACTGGGAATGGGAACAGGTGGTCAAGGTGGAAGGCGGAGTGGAGGGTGGTTCAGACGGGTCAAGGAGAGCAGAGGTAGAGCAGTAAGATGCTGGACCAGAAGGAGTGTGGCTTTTAGTTTGCCTGTTGCCTTTGAGGTGTTGCTCCCAAAGTGCTTTGTGCTTGCCGCTCATGTGCCTTCGCATAGAAGTTGTACCTATGTGGCTGTTGGGCTTACCAAGGCTCAGTTTCTGACTGCACTCATTGCAAATTACAATGCTTTTGTCAGAGGCACACACATTAAAAAAATCCCACACTGCTGACTTTTTGGAAGTGTGCGATCTGGCGGTAACAGTAGAAGTTGGCGGAGTTGGCGGTATTGGCGGCAATGGCGGGTGCGTTGGCCGGCTGAACACAGGTGCCGATACATGTTGTTGCCCTGCTGATCCCTGCGGGCTGTCCTCCCTGCTTCTTCTAAGTCTTATTCTCCTACTGCCTCTCTGACTCTCCGTCTCTCCATCTGAACTACCCTCCTCTTGCTCTCTTCTACTAGGCACCCACAAAACATCAATCTCCTCATCATCATTCTCCTCAGATGCATCAATTTCTTCTGACACATCACAGAAGGAAGCAGCAGCGGGGACCTCCTCCTCATCACTCATTATGTCCATCTCTATCGTGTTCTCTGCCAGAATTAAATCTGGTGTAAGGTCCTCATCTCCTTCATCTTCTTCTGGCAATAATGGTTGCGCATTACTCAGTTCAAGAAACTCATTGGAAAATAACTCCTCTGACCCCAGTGAAGAAGGGGCACCGGTGGTGGAGGAAGTGTTACGTGGGGTGGCCATAGCAGTGGAGGATGAGGAGGATGTTGTGGTAAAGTTAGAAACGGTAGAGGATGGGGTGTGCTGTGTAAGCCAGTCAACTACCTCTTCAGCATTTTGGGAGTTCAGGGTCATTGGCTTTTTAAAACTGGGAAATTTGCTAGGGCCACAGGATTGCATAGCAGCACGGCCCCTAGCACGGCCTCTGCGTGGCGGCCTGCCTTTGCCTGGCATTATTTTTAAAAAAACAACAACAACAACAAAAACTCAGTTGGTTTTTCTGGAAACGATAATACACACAGCTAGATGGCGGGTTGAAGAAAACACTGTGCAAATAATGCCTACAAAGTCAACGTATACACTACTACAGCGGTGGATACGGATTACGTAAAATATATGAATGCTGCTTGAAAAAAAGTAACTCAAGTGGTTTTTCTAGAGACGATAATATTATCAATATTTAGACAAAATGTGAACAAGGTCACACAGCTCGATGGCGGTTGAAGAAAACAGTGTGCAAATAATGCCTACAAGGTCAACGTATACACTACTACAGCGGTGGATACGGATTACGTAAAATATATGAATGCTGCTTGAAAAAAAGTAACTCAAGTGGTTTTTCTAGAGACGATAATATTATCAATATTTAGACAAAATGTGAACAAGCTCACACAGCTCGATGGCGGGTTGAAGAAAACAGTGTGTAAATAATGCCTACAAGGTCAACGTATACACTACTACAGCGGTGGATACGGATTACGTAAAATATATGAATGCTGCTTGAAAAAAAGTAACTCAAGTGTTTTTTCTAGAGACGATAATATTATCAATATTTAGACAAAATGTGAACAAGCTCACACAGCTCGATGGCGGGTTGAAGAAAACACTGTGCAAATAATGGCCTACAAGGTCAACGTATACACTACTACAGCGGTGGATACGGATACGTAAAATATATGAATGCTGCTTGAAAAAAAGTAACTCAAGTGGTTTTTCTAGAGACGATAATATTATCAATATTTAGACAAAATGTGAACAAGCTCACACAGCTCGATGGCGGGTTGAAGAAAACAGTGTGCAAATAATGCCTACAAGGTCAACGTATACACTACTACAGCGGTGGATACGGATTACGTAAAATATATGAATGCTGCTTGAAAAAAAGTAACTCAAGTGGTTTTTCTAGAGACGATAATATCTATCAATATTTAGACAAAAATTGTGAACAAGCTCACACAGCTCGATGGCGGGTTGAAGAAAACAGTGTGCAAATAATGCCTACAAGGTCAACGTATACACTACTACACGGTGGATACGGATTACGTAAAATATATGAATGCTGCTTGAAAAAAAGTAACTCAAGTGGTTTTTCTAGAGACGATAATATTATCAATATTTAGACAAAATGTGAACAAGCTCACACAGCTCGATGGCGGGCTTGAAGAAAACACTGTGCAAATAATGCCTACAAGGCCAACGTATACACTACTACAGCGGTGGATACGGATTACGTAAAATATATGAATGCTGCTTGAAAAAGTGACTCCGGTGTTTTTTCTGGAGACGGTAATATTATGGGATATTTAAGACAGAATGGGAACAAGGTCACACAGGCTCGATGGCGGGTTGAAGAAAACAGTGTGCAAATAATGCCTACAAGGCCAACGTATACACTACTACAGCGGTGGATACGGATTACGTAAAATATATGAATGCTGCTTGAAAAAAGTGACTCCGGTGTTTTTTCTGGAGACGGTAATATTATGGATATTTAGACAGAATGGGAACAAGGTCACACAGCTCGATGGCGGGTTGAAGAAAACAGTGTGCAAATAATGCCTACAAGGCCAACGTATACACTACTACAGCGGTGGATACGGATTACGTAAAATATATGAATGCTGCTTGAAAAAAGTGACTCCGGTGTTTTTCTGGAGACGGTAATATTATGGATATTTAGACAGAATGGGAACAAGGTCACACAGCTCGATGGCGGGTTGAAGAAAACAGTGTGCAAATAATGCCTACAAGGCCAACGTATACACTACTACAGCGGTGGATACGGATTACGTAAAATATATTATGGCTGCTTGAAAAAAGTGACTCCGGTGTTTTTTCTGGAGACGGTAATATTATGGATATTTAGACAGAATGTGAACAAGGTCACACAGCTCGATGGCGGGTTGAAGAAAAACAGTGTGCAAATAATGCCTACAGGGCAAATAATGCCTAAAAGGTCAACTTATACACTACTACAGCGGTAGTAAAATAAAAAAAAGTAAAATAAAAAAAAATGAATATTAAAAAAAAAAAATTAAAGTTGGTGCTGCTGAACTACTAGGAGCAGCAGATTAGCACACCAGTCCCACTCCCCAACACTGCTAGACTAATAGCACTGGGCTCTTATAGTAGTAGTAGTAGTAGTAGTAGTAAAACAACAAAAAATAAATAAAAGCAGTCCTTACAAGGACTACTGTTATTGCAGCAGTCAGCAGATGAGATCAGAAGCAGGACAGCTGCCCACTGCAGCTACATACAGAGCACTGCAGTAGAAGGTAGATTACTAGCCAGCAAAGCTACCTAAGCTTAAATGTCCCTCAAACCCCTGCAGACTTCTGTCCCTCCAATAACAGAGCAGTATCAAAACGATTACTAGCCAGCAAACTTTCAACTGTCCCTGAAATCACTAACAGGCAGCAGCTCTCTCCCTACACTATCTCTTCAGCACACACAGGCAGAGTGAAAAAACGCTGCAGGGCTTCGGTTTTTATAGGGAAGGGGAGTGGTCCAGGGGAGAGCTTCCTGATTGGCTGCCATGTACCTGCTGGTCTGGGGTGAGAGGGCAAAAAAAAGCGCCAACAATGGCGAACCCAAAATGGCGAACGTCGCGCGACGTTCGCGAACTTCCGGCGAGCGCGAACACCCGATGTTCGCGCGAACAAGTTCGCCGGCGAACAGTTCGCGACATCTCTATCCATTTTTAAATACACTGAGCACACATTCTTTTCTCCCTTTTTTATTTGTATCCACCTGGAGCATCTGCCATGAATATGCCCTTTCTGAATCCACCCCTGTTTGCTTAGATGGAACCTTCCCTTTCCAGGCAGCCTAATCATGACTGTGATTAACATCCTGTCATTTGCAGTGATTGGTGTGACCTAATGTCCCAACCAGATGAGCGACCCACCACCCATTCCTAATTTGGGTGATGGGGTGTCTGAGAGATAGGACAAAAAAAAGGAAAGGAACTCTGCGATTCTTCCAATCATCACGCTACATTTTTTCCACAAGCTCTAATGCCGGAAAGCCGAAAGAAAAACATCTCCATCTGTGAATTATGGGATAGATTGGCATCTGTAGCTCAGACTGAAATAGAATGCAGAGACACTCGAGGAGAGAATGGGCCAGATTCAGTTGAAGAAGAAAAACATATCCCGTGGCTTATTTCACTAGAATTCCATGGCATTCTATGGGGAATCCACCTCCTACATCAGTCCCACGCCCCAGCGAAGCTTACAGGCTAATTTTCCTTGCACATATATACAGATCTGTTTCATCCGTGGCCAGTTAACCTACCAGGGTATTTATGGACTGTGGAGCACCTGGTAGACACCAGCACAATCAAAGGTATATTATACAGACTCCTGTAACAGTATTCTGTTCATTCTTAAACAATTGAGGCAACCACTCCCATTAATATTCTGGGGTATACCCCTCTTTTTGATGTGAAATTGACATGTACAACATGCTAAGAAACTGCCAACTATCTCCTCCAGATAGAGATAGGACACAGATATGATCGAGTGAAGGGAAACACTGGGATTGTGTTGGTAAGGGTATAACCTAATGGGATTGGTATTACAACTTATTCACATTATATTGTTGTGGTTTAAGGGGGAGGTAGGACACAGACATGAGTTAATGCGACAGCACATGTATAATGAATTGCATAGGGGGGTAATATATGTAGCTACACACAGTAGCCTATGGGTAACGTACCCGAGGATGGGATAACATTAATAACACGGAAGGGTTCACGGGATTGGATGCATACACAAGGGTTGTGAAATGTATGGTGGGAAGCTCCTTCAACTCCTATGCGCACTACCGAGTACAGGAGGATGTAATGTATTGTGTTATGTATTTTTTTCTTTTGTTAAAATTCAAATAAAATAATGTTAAAAAAAAACAAACTATCTCCTCCAAGTGAAAA
Organism: Xenopus laevis; assembly: GCF_017654675.1. Classification (NCBI taxonomy): domain Eukaryota; kingdom Metazoa; phylum Chordata; class Amphibia; order Anura; family Pipidae; genus Xenopus; species Xenopus laevis. The sequence goes on along the minus strand of NC_054379.1, from coordinate 9,175,460 downwards.
GTGTGTGAATACCCAAGAAAGTTGATGACAGTGCTTGCCTTGATTGTTTTATGTTGACATTTGAAGCTTAGCAGGCCGGGTTGTAGAGGTTTAGATCACCCAACTCACATGCAACTAGTATTTGGAAGGGGTGAGTGTGGAAAGTGACTGCGGCTAGAATTGAACATTGCCTGTGTTAGACAGCACTCTTTTAAAATTAGGTGGATGGGGGTAGGCATATAGTTATCCCTCTCCTGTCCTCTACCTGCCCTCATGCCTTTGATCCGGCACTCTGTGCAAAAAACAGCTATCCCAGGGGTGCAAAGCGAGCACTAAGGGGCACACTCTTGAGTCTTTGTGCTATTGCCCCCTTTAGTTGCATATTTGCCATTGTCTGACCATGGAAGACCACACTTCCAAGTCCAGAGGCCTAAGGGAAGGGGCACACAAAGCTACTGGGGGAGATTAGTCACCCACCCACAAATCGCTTCTTCTTCGGGCGACTAATTTCTCAGAACTGCCTCCTCGCTGGCTAGAATCTAAATCACCAGTGGGCTGGCACTAGCACTTAGTTTTTTGAAGTCACCCAAAGTTTCCTCGTGAGGCAACTTCGGGCGACCATGGAAAACTAAACTCTCTGAGTGCCATCCCACAGGCAATTTAGAGAGGCAGTTCGCCTGAAGAAGAAGTGATTTGTCCCCCAGTAGCTTCGTGTGCCCCTGCCCTTAATGCTGGCACAGGTGTTTATGCTCATCAGACAGATCCCAATGGTTGGGTATTTAATTAGCTTGGCTTTTACATCAGGAAAATGCAGAGAAATAAGAACAATTAAGTAGCCCAATGGAAACTACAATATCAATCTTTTCTATTCCTTGTCAAATTGGGTTTTTGACATCACAAAGTACATATGCTTTCCTTTGCTGGAAACTAGATGTTGCCATTTGGAAGCCTAACTCATTTCAAGCATATAGTGGATTTGGTATTATCTCTAGTGATGGGCGAATTTATTCGCCAGGCGCGAATTTGCGGCGAATTTGCGCGATTCGCCGCCAGCGAATAAATTCGCAAAACGCCCGCGAAAATTCGCGGCAAAAACGGGCGCCGGCGTCGAAAAAACCGGGCGCCGGCGTCAAAAACGAGACGCCGGCACCGTTTCGCGATTTTATTGGCAAAGCGAAACGGCGCAAATTCGCCCATCACTAATTATCTCTTCCACTTGTCTATATAATGCATTACTGCAAAACTGAGACACTTTTGGGATGACTGAGCTTCGGAAGCCAATGGTAAACAAGGAAAACACATTAGTGAACAGGGGTTTTTACCATTTCACAATCTTTGGGGTAAAAATGGCCCCAAAACTGCACAACTGCTGTTCTTGGCAAGAAAAAAATACAGAATTTGTCTCGACTGGAATAAAGATGATTCTGCTTCCTTATTTCAAAAGTCAGAAGCAGCAGTGCAGATTGGGAAAGACAACAATGCCTTTTGCAATTACATTTAGACATTGCTTTTATTAATCAATATATATTGGAAAATTGCTTATTGGCTGTTTACATTCCATTTAACAGGACATTCTATATGTAGATACATATACATTTTTTAAAATTTTCTAAATTTGTAGCTGATTGGGATAACACCCCTTTAGATTTTCACATTTTCTAGACGCTATAATCTGCATCTTTGGTGACCTTACAATTTGTTGGTACAGTTGTGCCTTTATATATTTCAAGACTAACCACAGACTAAACACTGAGCGTTCCCTGTTTGTGCTTGACGTTTGCTGTGTATGTGTTAGCAGCAGATGAGGCTATTTGGGAGAGCGTGTCACAGGATACTTACAGCTGTGTTTCTGTGAAATCCTGCTTTACGTCAGTACATATATATACTGCTCTGACAGCTTTTGCAATAACTGTGACTGCCCAGAACATACACATCACTGTCCGTCTTGGCCGAGTGTTCCAAGTTTCCAGGACAAAAATTAGAGCCGTGCCTGGAGCTCTGCTAGCCTGGGAACAGAGGAATCTTCTGACGTTTTTATATGATATAATCTGAGAAATTAGGAATTTGTATTTGTTGTCACTGGACTTTTATTGCTCAATTACCTAATGGCCTGATTATGTTTTTGCACTAATTTATACACTGGAAGGTTATTGGTAGCAGGATAAACATCATCTACCAACACAGGGTTGGAAACAATCATTTTAGGGCCCCTGTTGAGAATTTTTTTTCCAACGCCCTACCACCAAGAAGTATGAACACTGGAGAACTAAAACAAATCATAATAGTATGAGGTCTCCATGACCTGGATGGCCAGTGTGCAGTCGAAGTGGCTGCAAGATAATACAAGGCTTACACTGACTGGCTGACCAATGGAAATGATTCCTTGGGCATTATGTCTAGTTGTGACCACCTCATATAAGGCACGAGTGTTTCACCTAGGAAAATGGTAGCTCCGTTGTCACTGATGTGGTCTGATGTAGATACAGGCCGGCACTTTCCAAATGCCCCCTCCTCCGAAAAATCATTGTAGATCATTCTTGGAGTGCATACAGGTGGCAGGGCCGGAACTGGGGGTACCTGCCTAGGGCACAACAATGTGGGGGTGCTGGGCAAGATTCTTCTGCCTACCCCTAGTCCAGATTCACTCCCCTCTGCAGCTCTTGCCTACCCCCTCTGTCACTTGCCCCTCTCTGCCCCTCTGTCCCTCCCTCTGCTCCCCTTACGATTCCCCTTCATTGCCCTCCCCTATGTTATGGCATGTGCACACGTACGTTCACACACAGGGGTTTGGCCCGGCCCTGACAGGTGGGAATTTTGGGCATATTTAAAAAAGGGTGAAAGTTAAAATTTGGAATATATTCAATAAAAATGAAAAAAAAATTGAGTTTAGGGAAGTGAACTTTGCATTGGCTGAACATTTTCTCCAATGCTTTGAATATGTACCAATATATCAAGAGCACAAGAACAAAGTTTCACCTAGAGGAATTTTGCCAGATTGAGGCTGGTGAACTGCCATTATAAAGATAGAGCAGCCACTTTGGCATCACATTTTTCTATGTCATATATTCTATTATTCCACATACCTCATTTCTTTATGGCTTAGGGAAAATGTACGCCAAGAATTTACACCAGCAAAGTTGGATGCCCTCCAAATACAAGCCTTTTGCATGTTGTCCCCCTCCCACACCCACAAAATTAATTGGCTTCTGAAATTGACTGTAGTGCATGAATATGAGAACTTAGACTGTAAGCTCTACTGGTGCTGGGACTGATGTGAATGATGATGTCTCTTCTGGCCCAGAAGATCAAGATAGGCTTAATTTGGAAGTGATCCTTAGCCCTATGACACATATAACATTTCTCCTCCTAGACATTTCTGCCAAAATTGATACCCCAATGCATCCTATAATTCATAGTAATGGAAGCCACCTGGTCAGGTCATCAGAGCCACCATCAGAAATGAAAGAGCCCCATACAACTTAGCTGAAAATGCCCCCACCACAAAGGGTCCTGAGTTGGATGACCCTGCCAAGTAAGTAATATTGGGCCTAATGTTTAAAGTAAAACTAATCTAATACATAAATAAGACAAGTTTGACCATGACCCGATCCAACCAGGTCACACCCTTGGTCCACTCAAACCACAACATTCTCCACTATGTCTGTCTGTATCACTGTTCACATTTCAGAACCATAAAGTCTTTCCTGATCCCCATTACAGCTGGGAAACTGACTAGGCTCCCTCCTGCCTCCATTTGATGGTGGCTTAGCAGTTGGTTTTCATGCACATTTGAGTCTTTGCAAAATCTCCTGTAACAAGTGGCGACGTGCAGTTTCCATTTATATGAATGACAAGATTCATGAGTAGGATTGGGTGTTTGCCAAATAAAATATGCCCAAGAAGAAATGGTACATATCCCATAAGTCTTAGTAGGCATTTAAACATACATTAATGAGAATAATTATGGGGGTTATTTATCAAGGTCAATTTTTTGAGTTTTGTGAGGTTTTTATACTTCAAATGAACCCACAAACTCAAATATTTTCTAATTTAAGAAAAAACTAGTATGAAAAAAAACCTCAAATCAGTGAATTTGGGTTGAAAAACACAAAATCTCGAATTGAGCCTTCCGTGGTAAAAAAATGGAATTGCTCGAATTAATAGAGTTTTCAAGCAAAACCCACCGTAATAAACCCAAACATTATCATCTTCAAATGGTTCAAGAGACGTCTGCCATTGCCTTCTACATTACCTCATCAGGTTTTAGCGGGAGTATTTTTGGATTCAAGCTGTTTCGAGCTTCAGGGTATAATAAATCTCGAATAATTTTTACAAAACCCCCAAAAAATGTGAGCTTTTTTAAAGGCTCTGAAACATTCACGTTTTTGTTTAACCCGAAAATTCGAGTTTTTGACTGAAAACTTCCCTAAAAAACTTGAATTTTTCAGGAAAGCACAACTGGACCTTTGATAAGTAACCCTCTAAATGTGCAAGCTACATTTAAAGGGACAATATAACTTATTTCTATGTAGGGTATATCACATTTTATATAAATATTAAGTTAAACAGACTAGCATTGGGTTTTTTTTTGTGTAGACAGCCTTATTTAGCAGAATGACTTTGGGTTTATACATGTTAGTGGCAACAGCCATGATTGCCTGACAAATTTAAAGGGATTCTTTCATGATTTTTATAATGTAGTTTTTATTTCTATATTACCCTGCAAATAATTCACTCTACAAAATAACATTTCATTCCTGAACCAGTAAGTGAATTTTTTTCTTGTTTTTATATTGGTGTGTAGGTGCATCTAAGGTCATTTTGCCTGGTCATGTGCTTTCAGAAAGAGCCAGCACTTTATGATGGAACTGCTTTCTGGTAGGCTGTTGTTTCTCCTACTCAATGTAACTGAATGTGTCTCAGTGGGACCTGGATTTTACTATTGAGTGTTGTTTTTATACCTACCAGGCAGCTGTTATCTTGTGTTAGGGAGCTGCTATCTGGTTACCTTCCCATTGTTCTGATGTTAGGCTGCTGGGGGGGAAAGGGAGGGGGGTGATATCACTCCAACTTGCAGTACAGCAGTAAAGAGTGACTGAAGTTTATCAGAGCACAAGTCACATGACTGGGGGCAGCTGGGAAACTGACAATATGTCTAGCCCCATGTCAGATTTCAAAATTAAATTAAAAAAAATCTGCTTTCTCTTTTGAGAAACCGATTTCAGCACAGAATTCTGCTGGAGCAGCACTTTTAACCGATTTTTTCCCCATAAAAGTATCCCTTTAACCTCTAAGATTAAACGCTAAAACACAGTGCCTCTAGTGGCCAGATTAGGAAACTGGTGGAATAGTTGTCATCTCTATCCAAGGAATAACTTTTGATTGATGAATCCCTCAGACATGGGCACATCTTTGTTTTATTCTCCAAAACAAAAAGCTATACAACACTTCTGTTGTTTTCTACGCTGATAGCATAATGTCACTTTAATAGCAACTACGGCCGGCGCTCTATACATAAGACATCTTTTTGCACACGTGAATGTTCCTTTCCAAGCTAGAAATGTGAGCAATTCAAGACCATCTCTGGCTGAATGCATACACTTGCCATTAAGGACAAACCTTGGCCTGTTCTCTGTACTCCATGTGTTCCTAAGTAAATATTTACACTGGCAGTTTCCACATTTGTTTACCAGCCATTCACAGATAGTACTGACTTGGGAAAGTTAATTGCTTTACATAAAGATTCTGTTTATTTTTCGAAAGCAGGCTTCCCCACCCCCTGGTTACATGCCATTTCTCAAGACTTATTTAAGTGAAAACAAGATATTTTTATGTTCCAATCTACATTTAAAAATAGCCATGGGCATATCTGGGAAACAAACACCTTGAGCGCATTTCTAAATTGAAGACGTCTGTGTTTTAAATGGACGTGAACAAGATTGACTTGTGCAAGTCACAGACTAAACAAAAGATAAAGGTTCCCCCAATGGACACTGTTATCGGGATGCAGCTAATGTTAGGCACGGCTTCTGTTATTTTTATGATTAGTTATAAAACGCTGAAAGATTTGGTTGAGTAATGCACCCTATTACATCATGAGAATATAGATTTATGGTGATAGTGTGTGGGTTGTGGCGTTACAGGATATACAGTATCTAGTGTTGGGCTCCTGGACTTAAAGTCTTCAGTGTTAAATTATAGTTGTTTATATTATCCTGTAAATCAAAAGGAAAACCAGATCAGGTTATACTGAGAATGTCAATTGAGGCTGGATGCACAGGGGTAGATAAAGTCTCCCAATGTGACCAAAACTGGTCAACCTCTTCTCCTGCCTTCAGTTCAAATGAGCCAAGTGTTAAATGCTTTTTGACAATGACCATCATCAACTGATGGGCTGTAAGCTCTGACAACCCATCAATAGTTACCAGGATAAAACATTTCATACAGTTAAAGTCTTTTTAGGTTTGTGCACTTTATGAGACCTGGAGTGTTGAGAATGAAAGGGAGTAATCTCATATTAGTGTCTTGCATGGGATGGGTACCCACTGGTACCAGCAGAATAACTGCAAAGTGCTTTAGTTTTGGGCAGAAAGTTGAGATTCTCTGATTGTGTGGCTAGTCCACAGTCCACCTTGGTATCGCGATAAGGTTCAGGACTGGTCTCTCCCACTCTCTGTCTCCCTACCCATCATATTAGGCTTTGGTGTCAAATCCCTTTGAGTTCACAGAGATTTCACTTCCGGTTTTGCAAGGTAAGTTAACTATTTGCAGGCTGGGTCTGGCAGAGGGTCTAGGTAGGGGAACATATTGGGTGATGGGTTCAGGACGGGATCCTGGTTGGACAGGGGTCTGCCTGACTGGAATCTATCGCATATCTTTACATGATTGTACAAAAAGATGTAAAATCATCAGGTGGCTATACACAGGCAGATATAAGATGCCAACACAACTCTACCAGACCAAGTTGGCAGCTTATTTACCCATGCTGCCTGATCAATATGTTGCTGAAAAGTGGGCAGATATCTATCATGCAGGTTTGTAAATCCTTGAAAATCCTGTTGGCCAAGATGCATCTGCATATTGATATGATCCTCACCTGACAGGTCTGCACAGCCCCCTATTAAGACACAATCATTGGTCCCTGGAGGCCAGATGGTTGGATAAGTCCAATATGCCACAGCACATGAGTTTGTGTGTTAGTGTATGCTTAGCTTAATACTGATGGGTTCATTCATCGCTGCATCAGTGTTAACTTTATTATTCACAACCAGACCATGTGCCAGGAGTGCTCTGTTGCGGAGCCCTCTGCTTTATCCTCAAGATGGTGCGTTGCATCAAATGAAGTATTTTGGCACAAAAGTTCAAAATAAGGAGATGCTGTAGACCTTGGTTCAATGCCGCGAATATAGGTTCTTCCTGAGTGAATTTCTAGGTGCTCTAAATTTACTATGTTGACTGATTTTTGGTTCCTGACCCTTCTGCCTGTTCCTGACCACTCTGATTGCTGCTTGACTATTGCTTGGATCATGACTTTGAGCCTCTTAACTGATTTATGATAGGCTACACAATGAATACCTGGTAGATGACTACTTGTTATTTACTGAACATACAAATGCTTCTCCAAACACAGAGTAATTATATTTCTTAGAAATATCACCCACGCCCAACAAAAAGTAAAGAAGAGTCACACCAAAATCAATACAGAATTAACTACAGACTCAGAGCTAAACATGTAATAATGTGAAACAACAATCCTGTGCCAGTGAAGGGAATGGAAAAAAACACAGATGGGAATAACCCACAGAACTGGTGTCTAGGGATGTCTAGTGTGGAGCAGTTCTCAAGTAAAGATGCAGAATTACAATAGGTTCTTGGCTTTAGGATCCTGCCAACTGTTCTTCTGAACTAAAGTGTAATTGTTCTAGGAATTCTAGGTCTCTTCTCCCTCCCAACAAGCCCAATGAACCTGATTACTAAATTCCTAAACAGAACATGTTGCATGACATGCTATTTCCAAAAATGCTGCCCTCACAAGGACAGTACTTGCACCATCAAGAGACTCTTGAGAAGTTGGAAAGAGTGTGTTTTCATTTGGAGAATTACTGCTGCAAAGCTGGATGTCCTCCCGCTAGTGGAGACTGACCAACGAGTAAATAAAGTTCATGGACACACAGCACCCTTGTAAGCTGTACAAGATCAACAGATTCCTGCATTTAAGAACAATTAAGGTCATGAAAAAACTGAGATGTTATAAACTGGACAATTTCAGGGGACGTTTAAAGATTTGTAGTTTAATAAATCATTTTACAGAGTTAAGTAGGGGATTCTAGCATGTATAGGCAGTGCAAGAAATATGGTGGAGGCAGTAGTAATGGGGAAGGATAAAGAGTTTGCTTTTATATAGCAAAAGCTAGTTGAGGAGATAAGGACTTTAAAATGTATATGTGAAACTCTATAACAGTGATCCCCAACCGGTGGCTCATCATGTTTCTCACCAACCCCTTGGATGTTGCTCCCAGTAGCCTCAAAACATGTGCTAATTTTTTAATTCCTGGCTTGGAGGCTAGTTTTGGATACAAAAAAAATAAGAAGAGTACTGCCAAAAATAGCCTTCTGTAGGCTGCCAGTCCACATAGGGGCTACCAAATTATTTGGCACCTCCAAAAATGTTTTCAAGCTTGTATTGCTCCCCAACAGTGCCCAATCTAGGGAAGATTTAAGATGCAATTTAACTACAGTACATCCCCATACCTACAGTATATATCTGATTGGTTGCTTTGGATTATTGAGCTGTATTGCCTTTTAAAAGGGCAAATCATTGTTATTGATGGGCGAATTTGCGCCGTTTCGCTTCGCCAAAAAATTTGCGAATTTCGCGAGAAATTCGCGATACGGCGAAAAATTCGCGAAACGGCGCCGGCGTCTCGTTTTTGATGCCGGCGCCAGTTTTTGCGGAAAAATTTTTTTTTGACGCCAGCGAATTTTTCCCTCGAATTTTCGCGCGTGTTTCGCGAATTTATTCGAATTCGCGCCTGCCGAATAAATTCGCCCATCACTAATCATTGTCCAATTTGTCAGCACATTAATGATGGGCTAACTTGTCCAATAGAGGCCCAAATCTGGTCACCCAAATGAAGTTGGCCATAAAAGTAACAATAAATTTGTACAAAATGTTATTTTTTTGCAATTTTTAGCTAGATTAGTTAGTTGGCCAGGGTTAAAGGAATATTAAGATACAGTAGGTAGGTGTGTTTTGCATTTGACTCGTAATGGGCGAATAAATTCGCCAGGCACAGATTTGCCACCAGTGAATAAATTCGCCAGTGCAACAAAAAAATTGTCACGCGTCAGAATAGTCTCTAAAAATTGTTGCCCGGCAAAATTATTTGGGTGCCCAATGACCCATTCAATGCATTTCGTGAATTTTTCGCCGTTTTGCAAATTTTTCAGTACATTTGCAAAGTTTTTGGCGAAACGGCACAGATTCACCCATCACTATTTTTAACTATTACAATGGTACCAGGCTAGGATCTTATACTGGATTATACTGATTCTTTATACTTTAACAGTCGGGAGGTTTAGGAACCATTCCCTAACTTGTCTGAAACATAAACATCTAATAGATCTGTACAAACTATTCCTTTTTTTTTATCAATGGCTTTTAGTCATTAACAGAATCACTGATATATTTTCTTCTGGCAGAACATGAAGAGACGTTTCAGTCTGTTGAGAAAGTTGGTCTGATTCTTATATAAACTTTCATTTACAGGCAAATAGTTTTATAGTACATTCAGATGAGATGCGACACGGCTTTAAATATTTATTTTGATAAAACTCAATGTTACTTTTACGCTCAGTTGGAAAGTGGTAACCAAAAACCATTGAAATCAGAACAAAAGGTATTGTTTAATTTTGGTTGAATAGGGATTTGTCAGCAGCAATTGTGGTTTGGTGAATCCCAAAAGGCAGAACTTTGAGATGGGTCATGTGTGAGCTTGTGGTTTAAGATGCCACTAAAACAATGCACCCAGGGATTATATTAAAGGGGTAGTGTGCCTCCTTTTTAAAAAGAGTTTAACAAATAGAGCTTGTGCTTAGTGATGGGCGAATTTGGGGCGTTTCAGCGGAAAATTCGCGAATTTACCGAAAAATTCACGGAACAACGAAAAATTTGCGAAACGGGTCACGTCTCATTTTTGATGGCGGCGTCTGTTTTTGATGCCGGCATCCGTTTTTTTGGACGCCGGCGTCCGTTTTTGGCGAAATTGCGCCGATGTCCATTTTTTTTACGCCGGCAAATTTTCTCGGCGGTTTCGCAAATGTATTCGTCACCGGCAGTCGCATGAATTCACCACGAATTGTGCTCAACATGCTTTCTGTCTATTGTTTTAATCACAAAAAATCTATCTGTTTTTGTTATGTCTTAAGATAAATATGAAGATTGAAGCTACTACATGTCTGGTTCTTGCAAGCTTTATAATTAGATTACCAGTGCATAGATATTCCCCCTGCTCTTGCTAACCAGTTACAACAGTTTTTATATTATTATTTAATGATCATGATATATGGAGTATCTTAAAATTGGTGCAGCTTAGTTACAATCAAGTACAAGGTACTGGTTTATTATTAATGAAAAAAGGAAATCGTCTACTTAAAGTCATCTACTTACTGTAGCCAAGTTGGTAACCTTAAAGGCAATCTTTCCTTACAGGTATGGGACCTGTTATCCAGAATGCTTCTATGGTTTTCCAGATAAGGGGTCTTTCTGTTATTTGGATCTATGATTTAAGTCTACTAAAAAAATAATTTAAACATTAAATAAACCCAATAGGTTTTAAGTGGTGTATTTTTGGGTTTTAGCTATTTCCAGTTTTGGGGTATAATAAATCTCAAAAAACTCGAGGTTTTTTTTGCCGGCGTCAAACAAAATGTTAAAAACTAGATGCCGGCGTCGTTTTGCAAATTTTTAGCCATTTCACAAATTTCGCGGGAAATTCACGAATTTTTCGGCGAATCGAAGCGGCGCAAATTCGCCCATCACTAGTGCAGCTTGGTTACAATCAAGTACAAGGTACTGGTTTATTATTAAAGAAAAAAGGAAATCATCTACTTACTGTAGCCAAGTTGGTAACCTTAAAGGCAATCTTTCCTTACAGGTATGGGACCTGTTATCCAGAATGCTTCTATGGTTTTCCAGATAAGGGGTCTTTCTGTAATTTGGATCTATGATTTAAATCTACTAAAAAATAATTTAAACATTAAATAAACCCAATAGGCTGGTTTTGCCTCGAATTAGAATTAATTGGATCTTAGTTGGGATCAAGTACAAGCGACTGTTTTATTATTACACAGAAAAAGGAAATCAGTATTACAAATTAAGAATTACTGTATTTGGATACAATGCAGTCTATGCAAGATGGTCTTTCCATAATTTGGAGCTTTCTAGATAACGAATCCCATATACTAATTGGCTTCTGATGAAACTAGGCCTAGTGTGTGTGAGTGAGCCTGTCCCATTACTGGGGAGATTAGATTATTAGATCCATTGGCACAAGTGAGTACAGGCATGGAACCTGTTATCCAAAATGCTCAGGACCTGGACTTTTCTGGATAATGGATGTTTCTGTGGATCTGCATTACCTTAAGTCTACTAGAAAATCATATAAACATTAAATAAACCCAATAGGCTAGTTTTTCCTCCAATAAGGATTAATTATATCTTAGTTGGGATCAAGTACAAGCGACTGTTTTATTATTACACAGAAAAAGGAAATCATTTTTTAAAATTTTCATTATTTGGATAAAATGGAGTCTATGAAAGATGTCCTTCCCGTAAATTGGAGCTTTCTGGATAACAGGTTTCCTGATAACAGATCCTATACCTGTACAAATGAATACTTTCCCAATATTATACAGCACCAATGAAATATATGTTACAATGGGAAAGAGACATTATTATTATTATTATTAACATGTATTTATATAGCGCCAACATATTGCGTAGCACTGTAAAGTAAATGTGATTATACAACTACATCACATGAATTATATACATAGAATATATGGCGTAACAAACATCACAATCAATACAGTTACAAAAAGGTGAGGAAGGCCCTATGCATAGGCATACAGTCTAAAGGGAACGGAGTAATACACAAGGTGTGGGAGTGGGCAAGATCAAATTAAATGGGTGAGAAATGTGGAATTCTATGGGGTGTTGCGTTTGCTAGTTAAGCAGATTGAGGGGAGTCTTTTCGAAAGAAGTGCGTTTTCAGAGATTTCTTGAAAGCAGAAAGGTTGGGAGAAAGTCGGACAGACCGTGGGAGAGAATTCCAGAGGAGGGTGCAGCCCTTGCAAAGTCTTGAATGTGAGCATGTGAGGAGGTAATGAGAGAAGAGTTGAGTAGCAGGTCAGTAGAGGAGCGTAGTAAGCGATTGGGTGAGTATATAGAGATGAGTTCAGAGATGTAGGGTGGGGCAGAGTTATGAAGTGTTTTGAATGTCAGTGTCATTAATTTGAATTTTATTCTGAAAGGTAATGGCAGCCAGTGCAGGGATTGATAGAATGGCGAGGCAGAGAAGGAGCGGTTGCTGAGGTGTATGAGTCTCGCAGCAGTGTTCATTATAGACTGGAGAGGTGACAGTCTCTGGAGGGGGAGGCCAATTAAAAGAGAGTTACAGTAGTCTAGACGCGATATGATGAGAGAGTGAATAAGAATTTTGGCAGCATCTTGGGTGATAAATGATCGTATTTTGGATATGTTCCTTAGGTGGAAGTGACATGATTTAATAAGTGACTGGATATGAGGAGTGAATGACAGGGCAGAATCTAGGATAACCCCAAGGCACCGGGCCTGGGGAGAGGGGGTGATAGTGGAATTGTTAACTATGATGGATACTTCCGGGATGTTACTGGTGTTAGTTGGAGGAAAGAGAACCATTTCAGATTTAGAGAGGTTTAATTTAAGGTAGTGTTGCGACATCCAGGTAGAGATAGCGGACAGACAGGAGGAGACGCGAGTTAGGAGTTCTGGGTTGAGATCAGGAGATGAGAGATAGATCTGAGTAACGTCAGCATAGAAGTGGTATTGGAAACCATACGAATTTATTAATTTGCCGAGGGAGGAAGTATAGAGGGAGAATAGTAATGGTCACAGGACAGAGCCTTGAGGAATTCCAACAGAAAGAGGTAGGGGACAAGATGATACTTCATTGTAGGAGACACTGAAGGAACGGAGAACCAGGACAGGGCTGTGTCACGAAGGCCAAGCAAATGGAGGGACTGGAGGAGGAGAGGGTGATCTACAGTGTCAAATGCGGCTGAGAGATCAAGCAGTATTAGTAGTGAGAAATGATTGTTGGCTTTAGCGGTTAAAAGGTCATTAGTTAGTCGAGTCAGGGCAGTTTCCGTGGAGTGTTGTGGCTTAAAACCAGATTGTAGGGGGTCCAGCAGGTTATTGTCAGAGAGGAATGAGGTAAGTCGGTTGTAGACTAGATGAAAGGTAGCAGAGAGAAATGTTGGAGGTTATTAAGATTGGAGGGATCAAGAGAGGGTTTTTTCAGAATGGGGGTGACAAGAGCATGTTTTAGTTGAGAAGGAAACCGTCCAGTTGAGAGCGAAAGATTAAATAGGTGAGTTTTGGGGAAAACTTATCCCACAACATACCTGCATCCAAAATGGACCCTGAGGCTTTAAGCCTGGAGATCATTGGCTAAAATAATGATTAACGCTCCTCCATTGCAGCATTCCATAAGATATCCGGCACCTGCTGCGCATGCAATGGGTTAAAACACTGGTATTTATCATGGTGACATTGCTTACAGTTTCTCAAACCACATGCTGGTGCTGAAAGCTAAAATTGGAATTTATATGCGTTCATATTTAATACTACTCTTCTTGTCTTAAAGGAAATGCTACAGTTCTGTCCTCAATTAAACAGTCATATGTTTTGGGTAAAATGACACAGCGCTCTGGTATGCAGAAAAGCAAGGGAAAAACTCATGACTAGTAGCGCTTCGAAGGCCGCTGGGACCGACTTGCATCGTTCCCGTCAGAATTTCCAGTGGGACAGAAGGGTGGCTGGACTGACTGACACAGAAATACTGAAACAACAGATTGCAGCCTACATTTGAGATTCAAAAGTCATTGAAGTTAATTGGATACACATATATTTGCGAGGGGTTATTCATTAAGGGGCCAATTCCCCAAGCTCGAGTGAAGGATTCGAAGTAAAAAAAACTTTGAATTTCGAGTGGTTTTTTGTGCTCCTCGACTATCGAATTGGCGTAAATTCGCCTGAGTAGAATGATTCGAATAGATCGAGCGCAAAAACGCTGCGACTATTCGCCATTCGATAGTCGAAGTACTGCCTCTTTTAAAAATACTTCGACTGCCTACTTCGCCACCTAAAACCTACGGAATTGCTTTAAAAGCCTATAGGCTTGTTTTCCAAGTTTTTGATCGAATAAAAAGGCATTCGATCGAATGAAAATCCTTCGAGCGATTATTCGATCGAGCGCCTATTCGCCTGGCGAATATTCGCCAATTCGCCAATTCGCCAGTGCGTAAATCCGCCTGAATTGCATATTCGATTCGTTTCGATTCTATTCTCCAGTCGAATTTCGAGGGATTTAACCCCTCGAAATTCGACCCTTGATGAATTTGCCCCTAAAAGTCTAGTGTCCAAGTTCTGATAGCTCGAATGAACTCACAACACAAATGGTTTCTTATTTAAGACAAAAACTAGAATGGGAAAAAATCAGATTCTGCAAGTTTGAGTCCCAAAAACTCAAATTAATCGAGTTTTGTGCAGGAAAAACTCGAACCCTCAAGTTGATCGAGTTTTCAGGCCACACCCACGGACAAAACTTGAGCATCATTAGTGATGGGCGAATTTGCGCTGTTTTGCTTCGCCAAAAAAAAAATGTTTTTTTGACGCCGGCGAATTTTCACGGGCGTTTTGCGAATTTATTCGCTGGTGGCGAATTGCGCAAATTCGCCGCGAATTCACGCCTGGTGAATAAATTCGCCCATCACTAATCATCATGCAGGCTTTCATCTTCAAATGGTTCATGGGATCTCTGCCATTGCCTCCTACATGACCTTGACAGGTTTTAAGTGGTGTATTTTTGGATTTTAGCTATTTCCAGTTTTGGGGTATAATAAATCTTAAAAAAACTAGAGTTTTTTTTTTTTTTTTTTTTAAAACCCTGCAAATGTTAGTTTTCACCAAAAGATAAAACTTGAAAACTTGATTTTCACGGAGGTCACAACTCGAACATTAATAAATCTGCCCCATGATGTATGTGAGATGATATTTATAGAGATGTTATAATCTCTTCCTTGGTGTGTTCTTAGTCTACTTATCTAAATGCTATGCAATCACTGTCAGGTATCAGGGCAAGTCTGAAGGTATAAGCCCCCCCACGCTTCCCACTGAGCTGCGCCCTGAGGGTTGGCACAGGACGGTCCCAAATAAGGAATAGCAGGAGTGCCAATAGAGCCCACAGAAAATAATAGTTTGTGAATAAGGACTCAGCACTTATCTGCAAACAAAGAGACGAAGTCAGGAACAAGCCGGGTCATACACTAGAGACAATCAGGAAGCTGGAGCCGGTTAGGGAATAAACGAGTAGAGTAGTCAGGAGAAGCCGAGGTCGAAATCAGAAGTATCAGTCACAAGATCCAGGGGTAATCAGAAGAGTAGTCAGGAACAAGCCGTGGTCGTAAGCAGAAGAATCATCAAAGTCAAAACGCTTAGTGTCAGTAGAGACGATCACCTCGCATTGAGCCTAGGCCTGAGCGTCCTTTTAACCTCAGGACGCATGCGCGCATCAGCACACGCGCCCGCGCCAACAACAGGCGCTGGCGCAGAGACACCGGCCGATTCAGGAGGTGACGTCAGCTCAACCTGGAGCTGTTCTGCTGAGCCCTGACAATCACATTCTTTAACACCGGAGGTCCGAAACTGACCCCCGTAGCTGGTTGCTCTGTGCATCTCACTTCATGGGGCAGATTTGTCTATCCTCGTAATGAGCTAAATGCATTTGAGATTTGTAACAATTCATTAAATTCTTGTGTTGTGTTAAAATTCACCCAACTCTCTTTAATTTCCAGGGGCTTAGCAATTTGATAGGATTTTATAGATCTGTGACTGAACTCTAACATCCATAGGATAGAAATGCATTTGACTGCTTGAAAAAGTTAAGAAGGCACATTTATGAAGCACTTTGACAAATGGGCCAGTTTGCCACAACTACACTGAGCAGTCAAACTCTGTTTCTTCCATTGAGGTAATATAGTTTAGGTGTAGCATTGAGTTTTAACACCCTAAGTGAGTAACAAAATGCAAATTCGTTGGGGAGACGTTTTGGTCCAGTAAAGCCTTTTCCACTTTGCTTTCACCAAAATGACATTCCAAATTGTTTTTGCTAATACATCATTAATTCATCCTTAAATCTGCCCAAAGTCTGAAGGTGGCCATACTGGCCTGCAAGCTGATTGGTTGGATACCATACATGTGTCAGATAGCTTAAACTATTTCACTTCCTCATCTACCAATACCCAAAATGCAACATTCCCCCCATGCGAGCATCATTATAGTCACCGGATGGAGTTGTTCCTGATGCAACTGCTTTGTAATTGGCATTATTTCCTTCATTCAAACACCGAGTATCAGCCAACTAAATACTTTCATGGTAATCACCTTGACCCTGTTGGTGAAAATGCTGGTCATGTGAGTGCTCAATGTTGAGGTTTAAACCTGGGAATTGAGTGGGCAGCAAAAGGGAAAGTTGTGCTCACCACTAATTTTTAAAAATATTAAGCAGTGGTGCAATGAGGTTGTGACCACAAAATTCACATAGACAAATACAAGAGTCCTCAGCACTCAACCCATTATCAATATATTAAGGACATTGAGACATTTTGTGCCTTGAGCTACTAAAACATGCCTTACCCTTTAAACAAAACAGGGATTGTTTGTCCATATATTGCAATATATTTAAGCTGGCCAACTACGTCACAGTCATCCCATATCTGGCCAGTCCTACACTTAATTTTCATCTGATTCATTAAATTGCTTCATTATACATTACCCGCAACTTACTTGCTGATTTCAAAGTAAAACTCCCAAACTTGGTTGCAAGTAAGTTGCAGGTAAAACTTAGTCCCTGTGTAAAAAGTATAATGAAGCAATAGAATTCTTAATGAATCAGATAAAAGTTGAGTGTAGGAACGGGCTACACCAGGGATGACTTTGACGTAGTTGGCCAACTTAAATATATTATATATTGCAATATATGGACAAACAATACCTGTTTTGTATAAAGGGTAAGGCATTTTTAGTAGCTTAAGGCACAAAATGTTTCAATGTCCTTAATATATTCATAATGGGTTAAGTGCAGAGGACCTCTTGTATTTGTCTGTGTGAATCCTACAAGTACCTTAACGCACCCATTTTCTGCCTGGCCACATACAGTACATGAGCCACACACATTGGTATACACCATAATACATCCTAAGACTCCATAATTCACTATATCCAATAATGCTCCGTGATATAATGTCTAGGGTTACTTGGAAAATTACTTTCGAATGGGAGAATGTTTTTGTATATTTTTTGACTGGCGACAATAAAGAAAAGTTATTTCTATGAAGTTTAGAATCTGCAAATTATCAAAATCTGACAGTTTGGTATAAATTATGTGACTACTGTGAGTGGCTGTAGCATTCTACCAAAAGTTGCAATTAAAGGGCGTTATTAATTAGTGGTGTTATTATTACAAGATATAATAATTATGATACATAGATGACTGTTAATGGTGTTATAATAGAACAATGTTTTTCGAATGTACAATTTTAACTGTAATGCTTTCCACATGATCTATAATAAACATTAGAATTAACTAGCTATTACCCTGTATAGTGCAGGCAAAGTTAATTGGATAAATATACAAGGAGTTATCCCAGATTGCTTTGGGACACTAGATGCAATGTTGCTCTGAACACAGGCCTTCATTGTTAACTAAAAAAAGTCTTTACTTGTACAAAACCGATCCAAATCAACCAGGCTATCCCAACTAAGATATAATTAATCCTTATTGGAGACAAAACCAGCCTATTGGGTTTATTTAATGTTTACATGATTTTCGAGTAGACTTAAGTTATGGAGATCCAGGTTATGGAAAGATCCATTATCCAGAAAACCTCAGGTCCCTGGGTAACAGGTTCCATACAGATGGTGATGTATTTAGCATTGCTACCTTGCAGTCCATCTGCCATCTTGTATATGCTTCAATTGTAGAAAAAGCATGAAAAAACTTCCTGGGGTGCCAAATAGGTGCCCAATGGTGATCCTCTCCTTTTCGCAGCTGCATTCAAGATGGCAGCGCCTATGTTTCATGTGGGTCATTCCGTCAGCGTGACTTCATTTTGCCATGATTTGGTGCCAAACTTGAAATAAAAGAACACCAAAGACCCAGGTTTAATGCCCGAATATAGATCTTTATTGGTAAAGCTCCTGGGTGATCCTTTATTGCTATTTTGACTTGCTTCTTTAGTTCATGACTTCCTGCCTTGATTATGATGTTGTTATTCACTGTGTGCCCTAATCATTTGCCTGGATATGACTACAAACTTGCTTAACCCTTTGTTTACCGCAAATTGGTCTTTCTGTATACCGCTTCCTCCTTGGTCCCAAATCCAACCTTACTGAACCCGCTAGGCCATGACACCCCTATGCGACAGGCAAACTACAGAGTCTCTCGTTGGCTATAAACCTGATTTTTATGCAACCAAAAGTTGCCTCCAAGCCAGGAATTCTAAAATAAGCTCCTGCTTTGAGGTCTCTGAGAGCAACATCCAAGGGGTTAGTGAGCAAAATGTTACTCACAAGCTACTGGTTGGGGATCACTGTGTAATAGGTCCAGGTAAGAAGACAATATGGATTGTGAATAGTAGGTGCTGGCTAGGCTCAGGTTAAGTTAGTGAGGACAGTAGTAGCAAATGTGTAATAAGACACTAAGCAAAGTTAGTAAACCACAGATATGTCTTTGGGGTGGTGTACCATCCCAACATTGGTACTGCATTCTGATTAATACTCCATTGTTTAGTTAAGTTGTATTGCACAAGTGCATTTTATAGAGTGGTGTGAAGACAGGTCCACAGGTATGTTCATAGTAGCTACTTTATGAGTCCAAATCCTAATCACTTTGCCCTATCCCTAGTTCTCCTGCCTGTTGCTCATTGATACCCCATAACTGGCTTGGCTTCTTTGACCTATGACTTGAACTACTGGTTCTTAAATTACTTTCTTGTCATGACTACCCATTCTGATACCTGCTGTCTGCCCAGATATCTGCCACCCCATCAACCACCATCTCACTATCAGCTATGGAGGTGTATCGGCCCCTATTGCCAACATTTCGGGTTCTAACAAAACTCCAATGGATGACAACAACCAAACAGTGTTAAGAAAAAACTGACTAATAACAAATGTAAGATAATCAGGCTACTGGCACACAGAGCAGTTTTGGGAATTTCGCCTAATGTGTTTGTACCTTGCTAAAAATGGGATGTTAAAATGCCTAAAATCAGCTCACTCTTCCTACTCCTGTAATTGCATTTTCATACAATTCACATAACATTGTCAGTTGTGTTGATACCCATTTTTAATGAAAAAAAAAAAACATGGCAGGCAGAATGCCCTAAATCACTCTTTACCTAAGGCGAGTTCAACCAGCAGATAAAAGGCCTGCAGCTAAGCAGAAAGCCAGCAAGTCAGGATGGAAGAAAGAAAACATTATCTGTAGTTTTTTTTTGCATAAACTGCACCCATAGAACTCCTGCATGTCCGTGAGAGCTGGTCTCAGTACATCTAAGGAAGTTTAGAGGAAAGGGCACAATTTTGACCTTGTTAGAAACAGTATATCCCACATGTCAGCAGGCCTTATTTAGTCAATGATCTAAATAAACTTTATCATGGTTATTGAATGTAAAGACATTTACCGTTTCCTTCTATGGACACAAGCGATGAAGTTATTTCCCAAGGTATAACCAGATGTTATGTTATAAATAATGTCTCATTTATGAACATGTCTAAAAACGATTGTAGGAGTCTTGTAGGACTGATCTAAACCAGCATTGTACGAGGGGGGACAATCTCTCTGGTAATGATTAAAACCAATTAAATAGATATTTCCCCCTACTGAGAAAATAAATGAGGCCTTATTTTTGAGGGGCGCAAGATGAAAAATCAAAAACTAGTACACGTCTTCATGTTTTCCCCCCAAGGTTTTCCCATCCAGGGTTTAGGGATAAATACCTCTTAAGTTGCATAGCTTGGTATGAACCCTCATCAGTGTTGCATAGACAAATACAAGAGGTCCTCTGCATTCATACTATTATCAATATATAAAGCACAACTTCCCCTTGTTTGTTATAGTTTATACAGGAGCAGTGACCAGCTCTATGTTGTAGCTCCCACCCTTTCGAACTATAGTCAGGTGATCCCACTGGTGGTCAATAAAAGGGCAGCCAAGTTTGGGAGTTTTACATTGAAAGCAGCAAGTAAGTTGCAGGTAAAACTAGTCTCTTTGTAAAATGTATAATGAAGCAATTGAATTCTTAATGAATCAGATGCAAGTTGAGTGTAGGACTGGTAACACCGGGGATGACTTTGACGTAGTTGGTCAACTTGAATATATTGCCATAATATGGACAAAAAATCCCTGTTTTTTTTAAAGGGTAACAAATTTTTAGTAGCTTAAGGCACAAAATGTCTCAATGTCCTTAATATATTGATATTGGGTTGAGTGCAGAGGACTCTTATATTTGGCTATGTGAATTTTGTTGTCACAACCTAATTGCACCCCCTCAGTGTAGGCTAATTTGATCGTTTGACCAATTATTTAATTACACAGAGACCCTGAGCTGCCCACTGAAAATGCCTCCATGGTGTTTGTGGTCGTTATAGATAGGATTTTCCTGCCACCCCTATATCTGACTAAGACACAATTGATTGAGCAGGTCACTGTTTTTGGTCCTATACATGCCACAATAAGATGCCAGTTATGGCCAACTTAAGAAATGTTCCCTGTGTGAGAGACAGCTTGCTAGCCTTCACAATGTGCTATAGTAGCCTGTGCTACTTCTTTCTTCATAAGTCTTCTTGGTTTTCAATTTGTGAATTTAGATTAGAACTAAACTGTGAATTTTGACGCCTACATAAATTTTGACACCCGCGCCAATTTTGATGCTGGAGTTAAAATCAATGGGCGTCCGAATAATGTTGAAGAGCGGCAGTTTTTACGCGAATGACTTTTCTGACGCGCGTCAAAATTATTTTTACGCTGTCGAATCTTTGCGGCAGTTTTACGAATTTATTTGCCGCAGATGAAAAAGGGTAAATTTGCAGCGAATTTGCATCTGGTGAATTTATTTACCCATCACTAATAATAATACTAAAATAACGGATGTTGGCCAACTTTAGCTTAAATAGCTTAGTTGCTTGTCCTACTGCTACCATCTTGCCTGATAACCCTATGGTTCCTACCTGCCTCCTCTGCTTTTCATTATGTATATAATGTATCCACTTTTTCCTCCTTAATATAAATTTTTCAAAGACCAAAACAAGTGTTAAATAAAATACAATTTTATATTGCTGCCACCAAGACTTTCCGCCCCCCCTAACAAGCTTTGTACACGTTGTTTGTTTCCAGAGGTCAGTGTTCCTTAAAAAAGAAACTCTTATAAGCAATAAGTTGGTGGTTTATGTAGAAAGACTATTAAGGGACAGCAAACCGTTAGCAGTCTCAGAGTGTGGTGATTTTATGGGTGTAAAGGGACTTCTATTCACGTTTTCAGACTTTTTTTTCTTTGAATCAGCATGTTTTCTCCCCCCCACCCCCTTCCTGTACCAACAGTAAAGACACAGCTGCACATTCAGAAAGAACTGTTTCAGTGTTTAGCTTAAAGTGGCTCTAGCACTGAGTTGCTCATGATCTAAGTTCAACCATTTGCCCATGAAATATCGCCCATCCATGGGACTGACACCTGCGCTGCTAATGTAGATGATGTGGCACTTTGTAGCAGAAGTGCAATGACTTCTTTCTATGAAATGTCTTCATTTTAGAACTGGTATATGTGTATTGGAATCTCATGATATCCCTCTTAATAATATCAGTATATTTATACTTCTCCATCCTTCCAGGTTCCTTCCTGGGATGGTGGGTGCTTCTAATTTTGACCAGGGAACTCATTGCACAATTATATAGCATAAAGGTTCTTGGAGATCTGGAATGAGCTCAAGACTTGCACTCAACTTAGTGCACAGACCTCAGCAGCTAGCCACCAGGTAGACTAAAGGGGGAATAGATGTGGGATAGACTATCAAAGTCAAAAACAACCGAAATGAAACACTTAAATCTAGGAGATTCTCTCCATTCAACTTAAATTAATTATACTCACTACTAGCTCCCTACCTTGGCACAGTTTTGCACAGCAAGCCTGAAATGTAGGGATGTTCATGCTATCCTGGATGATCTATCTTAGTTTTCATTGCACAAATCCAAATTCTGGAGTCCAACACAATCTGTTCAGCAATCCTTCGAATAAATATAATGCTTGTGGAACGGTCAGAACCGTAAATTCATGGTCTACAGAGAGAAATAAAGGGCCTTTAATGTTGAAAAAAAATAAATGATGAATCAGACATTAAAAGCTATGCTTGCAGAAACTCTATGTGACCAGAAACACAATTAGATCTAAATGTGCCTTTACTTATAAGAAAATGACTCAGCAATCACATGGTGTACCCAAGCCAAGAATCTTTAAACAAACTCATTCAACATGTCATGAATACTCTCAAAAGAATGTTTGGTTCAGAATGACTTCCTGTGCCTTAGAGAAAAAAAAAACATTGAAATGAAAGAAAGCTTTAGCAGCGCGCTTCTACTGTGCCGAGTTTAAATAAAAAAATATTTGAAAAAAGGTCATCTGAGAAAGGCTTCATTTCCTGCGAAGGCAAAAACATCCATATATTGCACAGATGGCCTGCAAGCTAAGTGCATCTGTCCATGCAGTGGGAGTCTTTCTGCCGATGGAAATGCAATTCAATAGAAAAAGAAGCTCATGTTTCTCTTTTAGATCCTGTGCCGTTCCTCTTTGAAACTATACTTTACTATAAATAATATTGATATAATGTCTGAACATTTCTACTCCCCCCCATTGTAAAATTTGCAACGTGGTGGTAGACATTAAAAGGATTCATTTGAAATAAGTCCTTTAAAATGAATAGGAAAACTATTTGGATTTTTTTGAGTCAGTCTATGGCCAGGGGTGGTTTTATTGTAGGGCAGAGGGGACTGGACATCAAGGATGTCCATCATGGGGGCAAATTCACTAAAGGACGAATCGCCTAACGCTAGCGTTAATTCGCTAGCATAGCGCATTTTCGTTAATTCACTAATGGACACTGGCGTAAATTCGCTAGTGTTACTTCGCACCCTTATGCCTGACGAATTTGCGCAACGGACGTAACTACGCAAATTCACTAACACGCGCATTTTTCTGAACGCTCCCTTTTACGCCAGACTTCCTTCGCCACCTCAGACCAGGCGAAGCGCAATAGAGTAGATAGGGATTGCTTCAAAAAAAGTTACAAATTTTTCTAAGTCCTAAAAAACGCTGGCGTTTTTTCTTTTTTTATGGGTGATAGGCTGAAAAAGATCGAAAAAATTTTTGGGGCTCCCCTCCTTCCCCCCTACATTTCCTAACTCATGGCACCTTAACTATACAGTGGGCACATGTGTAGGGCAAAATAACAATTTTATTTGCTGTTTTGAAGGTTTCCCAGGCGAAGTTCGGCAAAGCGGACACTGGCGCAACTACGAATTTTAGTGAATTTGCCCCCATGGAGTTCTACAGCTGTTGTTGAACTAGAGCAGATCTTTGTGTTTCTTATCTTATTCTTTTTTATGCTTTAGAACTGTTCTGGTTTTGGATGCGTAACTTTCAGAAAATCCTTGTCCCGCCCCTATAAGCTACCACAACATTGTCATGGATTTATGGTGCATAAAGTGTCCTGATGGTTGAAGCAAGCAAGATGTTGACAATGGATTGATTGTGCCACAAACATACTCAGCTCAACAATTACCAGCCACAAGTCAAGGGCTACTCTTGAGGTTTCACATTTTCCGATTAACATTTTTTGTGTTTCATGGGCCTTAATTGTGACCAACATTTCTGGTGGGACATGGGTCTTCAAACTAAAGCAGTTATGTGATCTGACCTTAAAGTTCTGTCAGTTAATATTTTAACTGACTAATTTTTGCGTGATTCGCTGCCAGCGAATAAATTCACGAAACGCCTGCAAAAATTCACCAGCGTCCAAAAAAACTCTCCAGCGTCGGAAAAAATGGACGTCGGCGTCAAAAAACGACCGCCGGTGTCAAAAAAACAAACGCCGGCGTAAAAAATGAGACGGCGGTGCAAATTCGCCCATCACTACTTTTAAGTAGACTTAAGGTATGGAGATCCAAATTATGGAAAATGTATCTGGAAAACTCCAGATCCCGAGCATTCTGGATAAAAGGTCCCATACCTGTACTTTGGATTTTCTCTTACTACAGGAACTAAAGAATTTCCAGTAAAAACTAAAGAAATTCCTGTTTCTCTGTGTACTTAATTTACCAAAATAGGTCTGTGTTATTGCATCTGTGCTATATCCAACTCCATATCTAAAACTCTGCCTCTTTTAGCTTATATTTGGTGACTAAATGGAAACAAAATAAACCACAAGCCAAAAAAATGACCGTCCAAGCTTTTTTAAGACATTGCAAAAACTGTTCGACTTGAGTATGTGAATGTGCAGTTTATTATTTTCAAACTGTCGGTGTAATATTATGAAAGATCTATGTGTACAGGTACATGGCTGGAAAGCAACAGTGTCCTTTACAGGATTTAAAAGTATAAGGGGGTAATGTAATAAAAGACAAGGGGATTATTTATCAAAGTCTGAATTTATCTCAATATGTTTTGAAAAAAACTCTGACCAAATCCGCACAGGTTTTTTTGGGCTTATTTATTACTACACTGTCCTGAAAAAAAAATGTTTTCTAGATTTTTTCAGATTTTTTCATCCGATTTTCATGATTTTTTCAGATTTTTCACCCGAAAACTCAGAATTATGTCCGAAAACTTTGAGGTATTGCCAAAAACCCAGCACACATCAAAAAATCATTGGGACTTCTCCCATTGACTTATATACAACCACGACAGTTCTGAAATGCCGGATTTTCAGATTCAAACTTTTTCCATCCTCGGGTTTAATAAATTCCGAAAAATTTGTGATTTTTTAAAATTCCAATTTTATAAAAGAAAATTAAGAATTTTTCGTGATTTTTGCATTTGGAGTTTAGTAAATAACCCCCTAAGTTTTCCCAGGAGCAGTAACCCATAGCAACCAATTCACTACAATTGACTACAATTCACTAGTCACCTGTTTAAAAGCAAACATCTTATTGTTTGCTATGGGTTACTGCTCCTGGGCAAACTTAGTGCCTTTTATTACATATTGTGGTATGACTGAGAGTTCTCATTGAGTTCAACATTTTGTGCTGGCAGAGGAATTTACCGGGAGGTTTGGTTGAAATATTTGTAATGCATTTGTCATTTCCAATCATTTCATCATTCACTATTGAAAGAGTTGTCCACTGTTCTCAGGGTGGGGATTATTTATCAAAATCCCAAAATTTCTAATAAATTTCGGTAAAATATTCCGACCAAATCCACATGGATACAGCTTTCCTGTGTGGTTTCCTTTTGCCCAAAAAACGCAAAATCTTTGGATTATTGCACTAAACCCAGAGCAGATAAGGATATCTTCAGGACTTCTCCCATTGACTTCTACATGAACTACTTTTTTATTTCGACTTTCGGGATTTAATAGATTCCGAAAAATGTTAGTTTTTTTCCCTAATAAAAATTTTTATCGTATTTTATAGTTAAAAAAAAAAATTTTTGGGCATTTGGAGTTTAAAATAAACCCTTAAGTATTGTTTTATATAAAAATGGATTTGGTGAGTTTATATTGTAATGCCCAATACTTTTAATAATGTGGCCTTCATTATATTTCTAATCAGTTTTCAGAGATGATTGTGTGTTCAATAGTAATGGGCAAATTTGGGGCGTTTCGCTTTGCCGAAAAATTTGCGAATTTCCCACGAAATTCGCAAAACGGCTAAGAATTTTTGAAACTGCACCGTTTTTTTTGGACGCTGGAGAATTTTTGCAGCGGTTTTGCAAATTTATTCGCCAGCGGCGAATCGCTGGAATTCACAGCGAATTTGTAACTGTAAGTAACTGAAGGTGAAACATGCTCTAGACAGTTTATTATATGGTTTCTATATGTATTTTTCTATATAGCTAGAATATTCCCCCTTATGTGCCTCTTCTCCATTGTTAATACTCCCAACCTGGCCAGTATTTCTTAATAACTAAGACCTGCCATACCCTTTATCAACATCTGATGCTCTTCTTTGCATTTTCTACTTTTCAATAATATCCTATTTGACTTGACCTGGCTACCAAAACTGCATTAAATATTCTGCAATGGGGCCTTACCAGTGCTTTGTAAAGGGGAAGAATGACCATCTACTATCTATTCCCTTTTACTACAGAACATTTAAGCATGGGTGTCCGCAGAAGAGGGCAAGAGGGAGCAGTTGCCCCACCCCAACTTCTACAGCTTGTTTCAAGATACACTTACCACTTTGCTTGACACTTGACCCTCCCCCCAAGCCATTAATAAATACATTATGTAAAATTAGACCCAATACAGAACCCTGTGCACCCTATTTAAAACCCCACTCCAATTATAAAATGCTCAGAATATTTAGAGCAGTGAACCCAACCAGTGGGCAACATGTTGCTCACAAACTCCTTGCATGTTGCTCCCAGTGGCCTTAAAGCATGTGCTTATTTTTGGATTCCTGGTTTGGGGGCACATTTTGGTTGCATAAAAACCAGGTGTCCTGCCAAACAGACCCTCCTATTTACTGCCAGTCCACATAGGGGCTACAAAATGGACAATCACAGCACCTATTTTGCATCGACCAGAAACATTTTTCATGCTTGTGTTGATCTCCAACTCTTTTTTTACATCTTAATGTGGTTCACAGGTAAAAAAAAAAAGGTTGGGGAACCCTGTTCTAGAGCATATTGCAGGACAGTTGTCCAAACCCTGTGACTGGTCCCACTGGAAATGCAAAGCCTGGGGAGATGGGATCAGGTATTGTGATTATGTATATTTCTATACACTCACATAACTATAGTATAAGAATAACATTGTTTTCAACTCAATGTAGATATGGAAAGTTATGGGGAACTATAATCAAAGGCTTTTGTTTGCGATCGTGCACTACTTTTTTGCAAGTGAAGACTTTAATGCCCTCAAAAAGACTAGAAGCCTCCGTCTTCCAGTCTCTCAGTTCTTATTTAATTACACGTTTGTTAAATATTATGCTAAAGAATATTATGGTTAATAGAGGCGAATGCATGAACTGGAGTAAGAGAGGTTAAAGCAGTGCCCTGATCATTAATTGTTAATTAAGCTCTTTTGGCCCGCTCCTGTTCAGAAATTTTTCCCTTATCGCATTCTTTCATTTTAAGCAAAAAAAAAAAAAACAATTTCTAAAACACATTAATGACAGACTGTCAGGCTTTCTGCTAAATCCATTTGTTTCCAGGTCAGATATCAAGCGTGGGCCATAATGGATTTTATTCCGGCATATTGATTATGCTTTAAAGGCCATAATTATAGTTGATTGCAGCTGGAAGGCATGGTTATGTCATTCTGTTATACAGCTACAATTCACTTTGGTCTGAAATTTCATTTTGTTAAAAAAAAAATCACCGCAAAGACAGAGAAATAGTTTTTTCCTCCTGTGCAAATGAGAGTAAAAATGGCATTTTCCCTGATTTTTTTTCAAGAGCAATTATTGTTTCTATTGTCTTTTACACAAATCTGAGGTTTAATGGGACAAAGACCTTTGTAACCATTATAAACTGTAATTGTGAAAGATTTGGCCAAATTTTGATTTAAAAAGTCACCAATAGTAATGAGCGAATTTTTTGCCAGGCATGGATTAGCGGCGACATTTTGCCATCTGTGAAACTGTGGTTGGAAATTCTGTGTGAAAAATTTGCAGCGACAAAAAAAGGTCACAATACAAAAAAAGTCTCCGCAAGAAAAAACGGCCATTGACTTTCATGCATTTGGACAAAAAGTCACCAAGACAAAAAAGTCGCTGAAACAAAAAAGTCGCCAAGACAAAATAAATCAGCACAAGAAAATGCCCATTGTGAGTGAGTAAAAAAATTGTCAGGCATTAAAAAAAAATGTACTTCATCCATTGACGTCAATGTGTTTAGCCAATTTTTTTGCCAGATTTGTGCTCATCACTAGTCACCAATGTCATTTTTGTACCAGGTGGAAATTCGTAATGTTCATCTGTAGCAGTCTTGCGCTCAAAAATATTTTAAAAGAATTTCAGTGGTATTAGAGCTTTTTGAAACCACGATTAAACTCATTTTCTCTAAAACCACAAATGCCATGAACGTTATAAAAAGATCAGCTTATAAAAAGCACAAACAAAAAAGGCTGTGAGACCTCCAAAAACCAATAATTTTCATGATTGAATGGATCACTGAAATTGAACAAAAACCTCTAGACCGCTAATCGAAAACCTTTAAAATCAGGAACGAAAGACAGATCTTTGCAAGAAAAGGAGGGCAGCTTCCACTGACTTCTACATGTCCTCAACAGCTTCTATTTGGTGTACTTTTGTATTTGTGGATTTTATGGCTTGGGCACTTGATTAATTATGAAACAATTGTGTATTAAGGTATTATAAGAAAAATACAACCGAAGCCCGAATTGGAGAAACAAACTTTCCACAAACGTTCTTAAATTGGCCCCATATTTAAAATGGATTATACTGGTTCCAATATTAGTGCTAAAAAAGTGGGGATTTTTCTGATTTTTCATAAATCTACATGTTAAGTTTCCAGGCCACCAGATCATCCAGAAAAATCTTTCACCATTATGATACAGTATATGGGAATATGAGGTTGCTTAAAACTATGTACACCATCAGGAAATTATCAATGTCCTGAATCTGATGAATGAAAGATATTATATTGTGAATGATCAAATGTTTTCCTAGGTCTCTAAATGTTTTACAGTTGACAGGGGCCCTAACCAAATGTTGTACCTCCAAAGTGGGTTTCAACTCAAAAAAGGCAACAACCACTGGCATAGAAGGCTCAAAATACAGGTTCAAAATACAGTACAGGACCTTTTATCCAAAATTCTTGGGACCTGGGGTTTTCCGAATAACAGATCTTTCCGTAATTTGGATCTTCATACCTTGTCTACTAAATTATCATTTAAACATTGAGGGGCACATTTACCTAGGGTCGAATATCGAGGGTTAATTAACCCTCGATATTCGACCGTCGAAGTAAAATCCTTCGACTTCGAATATCGAAGTCAAAGGATTTACCGCTACTCCTACGATCGAATGATTGAAGGAATAATCGTTTGATCGAACGATTAAAGGATATTCCTTCGATCAGAAAATTGTTAGGAAGCCTATGGGGACCTTCCCCATAGGCTAACATTGGCCTCGGTAGGTTTTAGGTGGCGAACTAGGGGGTCGAAGAATTTTTTAAAGAGACAGTGCTTCGACTATCGAATGGTCGAACAGTCGAACGATTTTTAGTTCGAATCGTTCGATTCAAAGTTGAAGGTCGTAGTCGAAGGTCGTAGTCGAAGGTCGTAGTCGAAGGTCGAAGTAGCCCATTCGATGGTCGAAGTAGCCATATTCGACCATTCAAAATTCGAATTATTTTTCCTCTATTCCTTCACTCGAACTAAGTAAATGGGCCCCTGAATAAACCCAATAGGCTGGTTATCTTCCAATAAGGATTAATTATATCTTAGTTGGGATCAAATACAATGTACTGTTTTATTATTACACAGAAAAAGGAAATAATTTTTAGGAATTTGGATTAGTACGATAAAATGGAGTCTATTGCAGATGGCCTTTCCATATTCTGGATAAAGGTTTCCGGATAATTTACCCAATACCCGTACAGGCATTTTGTGGCTAAGATTCTGCACTGTTTTTGCTGCAACCTCCCAACAAAGGGAGGTCGTGGCAGGAAGAAGCTTCTGAATTTCGAATATGGGCGCGGATTTTGGCCGGCGGGACCCACAAGAGCCATGGGGTCTACCGGGTTTTTTCCCGGTGACCCACCGGCCCAGTCTGACCTTGATTCTCATTGTGTTTATGTAGGTTTCATCCGGTCACTGTGTTTTTTTCAGCTTCTGAAAAAACAGTACGTATTTCCAATAATAACATGTTGTACAAGTGAAAATCTAGTAATTGTCAAGAAATTCTCAAACTGTGTAGCCCAATTACTAAATCTCCCTGGCTCTGACGCTCATCGCCACTAATAAAAGTCTGAAATAGCTTAGAGCATTTTATATTTTACGCTTAGTCTCATACTGCCCCTGAAAGCTTTTCATGTGCACATATGATAACAGTTTTATAAATCTTGAATCTTAGGAAATCTTGCTTATGAAGTACAATGATCCATGGAAACACTTCTTCGAAGAAGCACAGTCAAAATTGTTCACAGATGTAAAGGCGCTTTTCTGAACATGTATTTGGTTTGATGGAGGCAACTGCCTAAAAAATAGAATATACACAAAGGGGGTTGACGTGGTATGGCGCTTATCAGCTTTATGGTCATAAATTTGTAACAAAAAAACTCTGTTTTTGTAAACACATGCACTTGCATTTATACTGAATTACTTATGAGACAGGGGGCCAGGGAACGTGCGTTGATTAATTGGCCAAATCAGCAGCACTTCCATTGGACTTGAATATATTTAATTGGCCAAATCAGTAGCACTTCCATTGGACTTGAATATATTTTAATTTAGCGTTTTGAGTACAAATTATTGTTTGGGTTTAAGAAGGCTGAAAACTGAACAGACAGTTGAGACAAGAAAAAACGAATTATTTGCGTCAAAACCAAACCGGTGGCAGCCATAGCTTAGTCCATACTTAGTACATACAGCAGAAAATAAGATCATTTTGTCCTGCACTGGGGAATAGTATTGAGGTTCAAATCGAATGAAGCCTAGTGGTTCTTATAAAGGACTTCAGAAAAGCTACAGTAAAAGCGTCTTGATCATTACCATAAATGTTTTGTGAGGGTCATTGCTGAGAATTACATTCATTCTGTATATTTAACCCTAATAATTCATTTTAGTGATTATTGCACCATGTACTTACATACATGTCAAATATATTGTAAGCTGCGGGATCCACAACAGACACTTTTCTCCTTTTTAACACAGAAATGGAGTGCTCAAACCTTGTGCACAATCCTTTTGGATCAGGTGCTCAGCAGTGATTAGCCCAACCTGCCTCGGGTAAAGGGAATACTATGCATAGTCCAGTAACTGCAGCACTCTGATGATTATGGTGGTTATCCAATGTTATAATTCTATTGGCTCATTAACTCATGTAGACAAAAATGGCAACGTTTCGGGCCTCAAAGGCTTGATAAAGGGCCCTGTGAGGCCTGAAACGTTGCCATTTTTGTCTACATGAGTTAATGAGCCAATAAAATTATAACATTGAATAACCACCATAATCATCAGAGTGCTGCAGTTACTGGACAATTGGCCACTTGGTCTCCTCTCTGCAAATGGCAAATGGCACCCCCAGCCCCTCTTGGAGTTCTTCACATGGGCAGGTGTCCTTCCAGCTCTGAGTCCTGCTCTGAGAGACCTTCCTAACAGACCCACTAGAACTAAATACCTTCCCACAGGACGGCCTTCCTGTCGAAGGTGAGCTCTAATCCATGAGCTGGACTTCTGGATCGGGGTACCTGGCTTGCCTGTTCCTTCCAGAATACTCCAGCTTCCAGGACCTGGCCACCAAAGCCTATAAACAGAGCAACTCTTCTTTGTTTATTAACACCCTTCCTGGTGCCTATATCTTCTACTGGGGAGAAATCAAAGCAAGAACACCCCTTTTTAACCAAGTCACTCTACCACAATATATATATATATATATATATATATATATATATATATATATATATATATATATATATATATATATATATATATATATATATATAAATATATATATACACACACACAGTATATTTATATATACACCTGGGACATGAAGAATGCAGAAAGCCTTACTGAATGTGTTCAGCCATCAAATAACTGTAGTTTTCAGGTACACTCTATTTACAGTCTGCACACATAACATTTATTTCTCATGTACTGTACGAGAGGCCTTCGTTTATAGCATGAGGGCCTAGATTACTGTGTACACAGAACATTGCTTATACAGCAAATATGAATGGAAGCTGCTATGTTATCTGTGATATGTTGGGCAACTTCATCTGTAACACCAACGCTTTCCATCCACAGTTCTTGTGTATACATGCTTTTTCAGGGTGCATACAGAGGAATCACAAAGTTTGTCCATATCTAGCAACCCCTAGCAACCCATAGCAACCAATCAGATTTTATAAAACAAGCAACCAGTAAATAGTGTCTGGAGTAGCTCCTTTTTGCCCTGCTCAAAAAAAATAGCCAAAAGGTATCTTCACCCCAAGCGTTATTCATTGTACTCATTAGTGATGGGCGAATTAATTCGCCTGGCATGAATTTGTGGCAGATTCCTGTGTTTCACCGCCGGTGAATAGATTCACGAATCTCCCGTGAAAATTCGCCGGTGAAAATTCGCCGGCGTCAATTTCCGATTTTTTCGTGAAAACGTTTGAATTGCGCATTTTTTTTCGTGAAAAGGTTTGAATTGCTCGATTTTATAGTGAAAACGTTCGAATTGCTCGATTTTTTTCGTGAAAACGTTCAAATTGCTTTATTTTTTCGTGAAAATGTTCGAATGTCACGATTTTTTCGTGAACTTTCTGATTTAACAATTTTCACAGAGATATTCGCCCATCACTAGTACTCATGTTAAACAAGCTGCAAGTAGAACAATGAATGCAGCAATCTGATTGGTTGCCATGGGTTACTGCATCCCTCCCAACTGTCCCTTTTTCGGAGGGACAGTCCCTCTTTTGACAGCTCAACCCGCAGTCCCTCATTTGTACTGGAAAGTCCCTCTTTTGTCTGCACTGAACAGCCAGAAAAAGAAACAAAGTTTCTCACTTAATTGGCTTTTAGCAGAGAGCCCAGAACAGCTAACAGGTGCAAATAAGATACTTTGTAACAATTTTGAGACACAAAAACACAGTTTAGATAAGGAGAAATATTTTCAAACTTTCATAACCTGGCAACAGCCACAGAAAGGGGTGTGGTCAAAAAAATTGCTGCGCTACGTGCGGGAAAAAAATTGTTGTCCCTCTTTTTACTTCCAAAATGTTGGGAGGTATGTTACTGCCCATGGGCAAATTTGCCCAGTGTTGCTAGATGGGCCCCACTGTGTATTTTGCTTTGAGTATGTGGTGCATCAATGGTAGTCATCATGTAGAACAAATACAGGTATGGGACCTGTTATCCAGAATGCTTGGGACTTGGAGTTTTTTGTATAATAGATCTTCCTTTAATTGGATCTTCATACCTTATGTCTACAAAAAAATCATTGAAACATTAAATAAGCCCAATAGGCTGTTTTTGCTTCCAATAAGCATTAATTATATCTTAGAAAAAGGAAATAATTTAAAAAATTTTTGATTATTTGGATAAAATTGAGTCTATGGGAGACAACCTCCCCATTATTCAGAGCTTTCTGGATAGCAGGTTTCTAGATAATGGATCTCCTACCTCTATAAGCAAAGCAAATGTAGACAACTTTGCAAAATATAGATTTTGATTTCAGAAATATTCTTCAGAATTCTGGAAGCTATTAAAAAGACACTGGAATCCAAGGGTTGTGACTATCAATGACGGGACCTCTTTCCGTAAGCTGAGACTATCTCAACAGGGCAAAGGTTGTCTTCTAATCACATTTTGCTTTACACAGGTTTATTTGAATAATCATGCACCACTTGGTGTGTCATTGGACGAATATTTATACAAAAAAAAACATTCTTAAGTGTAACTCATTCTGCCTAATTACCGAAGAACACAGGAGGTCGTTAAACAAGAAATGGATTTAGGCACGGAAGGCCCCATTATTCTTCCACTGTGTACGACATTGTGTAACATTTTGATCTCCATTTGAGACAGATCTGTGACTTCTGTACAGTGAATGGTGCAGTATGCGAAACTGGAGGAAAATAAGTCACATAAACCCTGGCCAAGGTATTTCTCAGAGGTCTGAAGTTCCGTAGATTTCCGTGGTGGGAAAAGAAAACATAGTCACCTAACAGCAACTTTTCACACATATGTTTATCATCATGTTCAATGAAGACATTTACTCTTAACCAATTGAACATCCTTGTTGCAACACATATCCCAGGTCAACAAGTTTGAGATATTTTTGTTTCATTGAACGCAAGGCTATTTTTTTTTTCTCTTTAATCCAGAAAGCGAACATGACATCTTGAACTAATTAGGAATGTATAGGCACATTTTTCACTTGCCAAGTTTATGTGAAGAAACACATTGCAGTTTATAAAATGCTGAGCTGTTTTATAACATGGAGTGAAACATTTTATTCTTGAGTTTTATACAGATTTAATGGTGTTTCACATGTCCACCTTGGGGAAGGGGGTAATATTTCTATTAGCTGCATATCCACCATATAATTCATTGGATTTACCCATACTCATTGCTCAACAGTTATTAATATGTAGAGAATCTTGTACTCATCAAAGACAAGTGTATGAAGAGGTTTCTGCAATTAGAATTAAGGTTCGAATAAGTCTAAAATCACAGGTACACTAGTACAAGACACCACAGCTCCAAGGCAAAATGGCTTTGTGTGGCATAATAGACCCAATAGGGGAAATTTACTAAAGACGAAGTGGCTAACGCGTGATGTCATTTCGGCACTTCGCTGATTTACTAACTGTAGCTGGAGTAATTTCGCTGGCTTAATTTCGCCAAGGAGATAGACTCTGGCGCAACTTCGCGCTCTAACGCCAGGCGAATTTTCAGTCTGGCGAAAGAGCGTTACTATGCAAATTCACTAAGTTTTTGATTTTACTGTCTGTTACCTCTATCACCAGACTTGCCTTCGCCACCTCAGACCAGGCGAAGTGCAATAGAGTAGATAGGAGTTCCTCAAAAAGCGTTCGGTACCCAATGCGCAACTTCGGATCTTCGTGAATTATCGTTGTCCAGGCGAATTTACGCCTGTCAAAGTGTTGCGATGTGCGGAAAGCCATAGCTTGCGAATTTTTGCCGGTTAGTGAATTTGCCCCATAGACAAGATTCAATTTGAGATTCAATTCAATTCAGAAAAACTTATCTCACAATTTATCACGATTGTGACGCATTTCACGCCATTGGATGCTTTATTAGATTTCTAATGGTACAGTTCTGCATCTGGTTAGATACCTGAGGGTTGAGGGTAGGATTAGCAGATATTGGTATGGATGCCGGTCTGCAAGTTGGGTCTCGGGATTTAGTCTAAGCAATTTTAACAGGTTTAAGCCTTTTTTCCCTGTTATTTTCACCCCCTGCAAACTTCTGATGATGTCACTTCCGTTTGCAGCAACAGTATGTCCAGTTTGATGGTGTTCAGTGGGTAGGGATGTGAGTAAGGAAGTTGTAGGATTGAGTTGGGTAGTGGGTCCAAGAGGGTAAAAATGCCATTGTGGAAACTTGTTGGGAGATGACCACATCAACACACAAAGGCAGTCCTCACTTGACGGCATTTTCAGACCTGCCTAAGAGGTAATGGTCTTGCAAGTTTTTGGAAGGAGACCATACACAGTTTGATAAGCTGCCAACTTTGAACTTGATGGAACAACTTTTTAGTATTAAAAACCTGCTCAGCACTAATTATCAGTACATAAAACATGAAGTAGGAACATTTAAGAAAAGAAGACTTTGGGTTCATTGTATAATTTCTAACCTGGAAAGTACACCAGCCACACATGCTTTGAGTACATTTTTGTAATACTTCCTTTCCTCCAAGAGAAAAACACATCAAACTACAAACAAACAAACTAGCAGTCATTTGGCATTGGGCACATCAATAACCTATGACAACATGAGATTTATTTTTTTCCTTTAAACTTGGCTTATGCTAATGGCATAACAATCTGGAGCATAATTGTTTGCAGAAAGTAAGAGATATAACAAGTAAAAGGGACATGTTGATAAACGCACCAAATAGGAAATGTGTTTTTAATAAAAAAATCTGTTTCTAAATAATGCACGTTTTTTTGTTTGTACTCTCTGCACATACTTTTTCCTATACTTCTTTGGTATACTCACAAACAGAAATATTTTAAAGAGAAAACATCTTTCATTTGGCTGATATCTGTTATATTTTAATAAACCGTCATAAACATGGAACTCTTATTTTGTGCCTTAAACATGATATTGGCCAATAAGAGATGTAGAAATCAAAAATGTCTGTTAGTGTTGATAAAGTTGGCCATACCTAGAAAGATAAACCTGCCAATGGTGGGCCAAACAGATCTGCTCTCATCATTTACTCTTCAGATAACAGAGGGGCTGTGCAAACCTGTTGACCATTCAAGGTTTCAATGGCTGGTTCCATCCCTTTTATCTACCCTTCGATCATCAGATACAGTAGCATATGGCGAGAAGAACATTTTGACAACTCACTAATGGAGGTCACGTTGGCAGCCAAAGAATCATTGCCTATAAATGATCACTCTAACATAAGGGAAATGTTTTAGAGACACTTTGTTGGGTTGTTTATCCTTTACACCCTTCCCATGACCCCTCTTGTTATAAAAAGCAAACATTTTGCCATTTTCCATGAATATTTGACTGGCACTGCTCCACTGTATTTTGACAGTTGGCTGAACAAGAATCAATAACACTGTACACTTGTACTGATAATATTCCAGACAGAATATCCACTATGCTTCATGGGTTGTTCTGGGCCAGTTATGCATGGGCATTGGTAGCTGCTATTTGTAGCTGGCTAGAAATATGTATTATTGTTTTCTGTGCAATATCAATAAGAGAGCAGTACTTGCATAACATAAAGCAAGTACATTCATTACGTGGGCATTTCTGGAGGTGGATACTTACTCTCCATCTCAGTTTTACACACTTGTGGCTAATGCAATTGCGGCAGAGACACTGAGTTATTGGTTAAATGTAAGGCTTCTCGATTACATAGGCATTATTTATGAAGCCCTTTTGACACAAGTGTGTAACCATTGGTCTCAGATAGGCCCTTGAATACAATGTGTGGAGTAAGGGAGAGGTGTTGCAGAACTATACTTCTTAGGTGCACAAACAGAATTTCTGGATTTCAGAACCAATAACAAAAATTTATTTAGCACACAAAATACAGTACTCGTGTATAAAGTGAAGTAAAGTGGTCACAGCAATGTAAACTTCCAGAGAGCATCATACACTCCACTAAGAACAGACTTGGCAGGATTCCACTTCATCTCTGTGACACCCTGTAGTGGATCTAGATCACATCCAGTGGACTCTCCCTACAGAAAGTATGAACTGGGAGAGATACTTCCAATCTTCCAATCCTGGTTGGAGCTCAGAACTACTCTTTTGGGCTCAACTTGTCTGCTTTCTTCACTTCTAGCATTTACTATAACTGGAGCTACACCTTCCACTGTCTACATACCTCATTCACCTTTACTTGGTCCTTGTTTCTCAGGGTTCCCAGCACCATCCACCATGTTCCACAGGGATAAGTTAATAGGGCATTTCACAAGCCAGTAGTGTAGGAGGTCCAAATTGCTCCCTTTAGTGTTCATTCAATAAGCCAGGGACCCCCAACCTTTAGAACCCGTGAGCAACATTCAGAAGTAAAAGGAGTTGGAGAGCAACACTAGCATGAAACATGTTCCTGGGGTGCCAAATAAGGGCTGTGGTTGGTCATTTTGCAGTCCCTATGTGGATTGTCAACCTACATTGAGACTCTGTGTGGCAGTGCACCTGGTTTTTATGCCGCCAAAACATGCCTCCAAGCCTGGAATTCAAAAATAAGCTCCTGCTTTGAGGCCACTGAGAGCAACATCCAAGGGGTTGGAGAGCAACATGTTACTCACAAGCTACTGGTTGGGGATCACTGCAATAAGCAATAGTGTCCAGGATCTTATTGTATTTTTGGCCAATTAAAAATTGTCCATGAGGTGCAAAGCACATTGCTTGTGGACACAAGGCAGCCCTATGACTAAGTGTCCGAAGGCACAAAACGCGTAAGGTTTCCCAGAACCATCCACCATGTTCCACAGGTGGAGACCAAAGAGAAGGAGCAACCTGCTGCCACTTACTATATCAAACTCCACAGGAAGTGGCCATACACCTTCCCAGGTCAATAAGGAACACCATCCTGCCCAGATATCCAGGTTACAGGTAGCAGGACTGCCTAAACCAAACAAGAGGGATAAGTTAATAGGGCATTTCACAAGCCAGTAGGGTAGGAGGTCTAAATTGCTCCCTTTAGTGTTCATTGAATAAGCAATAGCGTCCAGGATCTTATTGTATTTTTGGCCAATTAAAAATTGTTCATGAGGTGCAAAGCACATTGCTTGTGGACACAAGGCAGCCCTATTACTAAGTGCCCCTAAGGAAAGAAACACGTAAGGCTTTGCTGTGATGTTTTTTGCTTAAATAAATACTTTTTAACTACATAAATTTTAGGAATGTGGTCTGGTATGTGCCAAGCTCTTCATTATCTATTTGCATATCATTTGCCTCCCTGAGCTGAAGGTCTGGGGCTTGAGCACCTGGACCCCCCTTTCTTCCTGGTAAGTTAACCCGCATCCCTACCTTTCTCAACACTGAATGCTTCTCCATAAGCCACAAGGCAGCCCTCTTTCATTTCTAAATCAGAAACAATGTAAATCTATGTATATACTTTATACTAATTGTAGAACAGTCTCTTCACTTTAGGAACATGTCTGGCAATCAAGGTGTTAAGCAATTCCCAAAATGCCACTTTGTTCTGTCACGCACCAACAAGAGGTTTTATAACATAAGCATAGTTTATATAAAATAAAGTTAAATGCCACTGCATCCTCCCTAGACCTCATAATTATAATGCCCACATAATAATCACATGTAGAAAAAGCATATGTTTTGACTTGAAGAACATTTCAAGTCAAGTCCCCCCCTCTCCCCCAAGAAAGCCCTGAGACAGAGAGGTACTGTAGAGAATGGAAGTCATAAAAATAGTCCTTTGTTTTTTGGCTGTTTTAGTTTCATGAGAACTGATCAGATGCGTCCCCTTCCTACCAACTTTTGTTATTTCACAAAATAATCAAGAAGTGACTCATTTGTCTTCCTATGTAATTGGAGATTCTTTCGAACCAGCATTTTACTATAGATAGTTTTTATTTCTCGCCGCAAATTGTACTCTTTATAATGCATCAGTTGGTGAACTTACATGGTATTAAAAATAGGTTTATATTTTTCCGTTACAGACGAAGAACTGAACTTTGCTGAGAATTGCTGATTTTCACAGAAAGTTCTGGCCTTGCTCTGTTGAGTGGCCTTACTGTATATTTCTATGGGAAAAGAATGATAAAGTGCCCACGTTTGGAATCTTCTGCTTTACGTTGGTTAGGATGGGTAAACAGTTGAGAATATACTATTTATTATATTTATTATGATTAAGTCCTCAATGAGCTGAATAAAAAGGATTTCATTGTATATATTCAATTCTTTATTGGAAAATGGTTTGTGTACTTGAAAGAAGAAGCCCAAGAGAATTCTGAAGCCCTTTATTAGCACATTCTCTTTTGCAGTGTGTTGGGGGTTTCCTTAAATGTGAAGGACTTTGGGGTTTTTGTAGATAACAAGTTGTCTAATTCCAGGCAGTGTCATTCTGTGGCCACTAAAGCAAATAAAGTTCTGTCTTGCATAAAAAAAGCCATAAATATAAGGTATGAAAACATAATTTTGCTTCTTTATAGGTCCCTGTAAGGCCTCATCTGGAGTATGCAGTGCAGTTTTGGACTCCAGTCCTTATGAAAGATATAAATGAGATGTGCAACTAAACTGGTTATGGGGATGGAAGACTATAAGGGTAGACTGTCAAGGTTGGGTTTGTTTTGTCTGGAGAAAAGACGATTACGAGGGGACATGATTACTCTTTATAAGTGCATTAGAGGGCTAGGGGGAGATCTATTTTTCCATAAAATGTATCATCGGACCAGAGGCCACCCCTTTAGACTAGAAGAAAAGAACTTTCATTTGAATCAGCATAGGGGGTTCTTCACAGTGAGGACAGTGAGGACATGGAATGCACTGCCGGGTGATGTTGTGATGCTGATGCTGTAAATGCCTTTCAGAGGGGCTTGGATGATTTCTTGGACAAGCATAAAAATATCCAAGGCCATTGTGATACTAAAATCTACAATTAATATAGATTTTGCCATATATATATTTTCAGTAGGTGTGTGTAGGTATGTGCGCTGGGATTCATTTGGAGGGGTTGAACTTGGACTTGATGAACTGTGTAACTGGCCAAGGCTGAGTGATGAGTTCCTATTCACCCTGGTCTTCACCTAGTAGCAGAGGTGGATGTGTTGGGAACATGGAGCATATCAAGCTTTGAGCCCTTTTGTGACCAACACTTTAGAGAAGCCAGGGAGCAGGAGCACCATGACTGAGGTAAAAGTGGGAGCTGTCAGCTTTTTTCAAAGCACACTCTTAGGAGTTGTTACTTAGACAGACCAGACAGGAGAAGTAGAGTAAGAGAGATAACTTTCAGTCAACATCCACCTAAGTGTAGGGACCACAGTTGGAGAGCAACCCAAGCATGTAGTGATGGGCGAATTTGGGGCGTTTTGGTTCACCTAAAAATTTGCGAAACTGTGAACAATGCGCACCAGCATCTAATTTTTGACGATGGCGTCCGTTTTTGACACCAGCGTCCGTTTTTTTTACACCGGCGCAAATTCGCTGGTGAAAATGTGTCCAAAAAAACGACTCTGCAAAAAAATGCAAAATAATAGCCGTTTGAAGCAAAAATACATTTACTTACACCCCACTGAAGAAAATGATGGTATAAGAGAACATATTACTCGTTTGTCAAGGAATGCAGTTCATATTATCCAGTGCCCATGTGGGAAACTACATGTAGACAGAACAGCCAGACTGGATTGCATTAGTGATATATAAAAAAGCCTAATATTTCATTTCCCTGAATGCCAAACAAGGAGCTTGAAAGACTATATATATATATATATATATATATATATATATATATAAATACAGATATTTGTATTGTTAGCAAATAAATTATTGGAAAAAAATCCCTCTCCAAGCTCTCCCAGAGAGAAACTATGTGGATCTACAGGGATCTCAAACTATTTGCTCATAAGATTATATAAGCAAATATATCATCAACTTTTGAACTGGTTATACAGTGCAAAGTACGGATAATGTGACTCCTGATAGCTTCCCATGGTCAATTAGATACTAAGCTAAATGTGCCCTTACATTGATTGATTTTCAAGCAAAGGAGAATCTTAGGGACATAATAAGTATCATTAGTGGAATACTCACATGCTTGTAGTTCTTTACTTCAAGCCTATAGATTCTCAGATATATTGATGTTTATATTAATCTTGAAGGCAATACATATGTAGAACCAACATCATGTATCCAGAGCCATTCAGAAGTTATTATTTCTCCTGAAATGTGTTCATAATTGTAGGGACCCATAGGGGTTAAATCACCCCTATGCCTTTAAATCCCTACCCTTCCTCATTTCTCCCTAGTTACTAGGCAAAACCTATGTATCTAGTTAGTTATTTGCATAACCAGTGTTATTGGCCAAGAGGTGTAATGACCACTTCCTACCACACTTCAATATAGTGCTGGAAA
Organism: Xenopus laevis; assembly: GCF_017654675.1. Lineage (NCBI taxonomy): Eukaryota > Metazoa > Chordata > Amphibia > Anura > Pipidae > Xenopus > Xenopus laevis. The sequence continues at coordinate 9,133,459 of NC_054379.1, read as the reverse complement.
AGGATTGGATCTTTCTCTTTGGCTGCTGGTGTCCTTACCTACTGGATGTTCCCATTGAGCCTGGGTACACCAAGGCCCAGTAAAGCCATTGCCCTAAAGGGACCTGAACCTTTAGTTATTAAGTCGGGGACCAGGAAACCCCGTGAACGAGGTTAGCTAGAATCAGGTTATATATGTTATAGACTCTCTAGCAGAGTAAGATAGAGAGTTCAGATAGCAAGAGCAGCTTTGTGCTCCATCGAGGATCTGTAGCAGGGAGTAGCTTTCCAACTCTCCTAGATGAAGGAACCACAGTGGATAGGGTGTCAGGCTTATACTCCTTCTCCCTGAACACTCCGCTGGGTGGGATAAGGACCACTTTGAGGTATATCTGCCTGACGGAATTGATGTACTACTTGACTACAATGCCTTATGGGAGTCACATTCCTCAGCTGTGTCATCTACCTGTTCTAGCATATGATGTTACATCTGCCTATACCTCATCTGATGTAAGTACACCTGGGGACATTGTTCTTCTAACAATAAACTACCATTCTTTAGCTTCACCATAAGAACCTCCTGGTGTCCAATAATTTTCCTATTTTACATGTGCAGTAGCTTGAGAGTTGTAGTTGCACTACACCCTTATTGGAATCTTCCACTTAGCAAAGGTCCTGATCCTGGAGTGTGAGCCACGTGTAACCCATGCTCATATCACTAGCTGGACAATATTTGTGGTCTGGATTGCCCAAGAAAGTGTTACATAATCTTTACTTGTACAAAGTTGTGTGCCTTTTTCTTGGGTTTTAAAGAAGAACCAAACCCTAAAAACAAATATGTACTGATGAGCCAAACTGCTCTATTTTACTGCACCGAAACATTTGCAAACTGGGGAAAAAATTGGTGAAATGGCAACATTTCACTGAACTTTACTCAAATGCATTGATATCAATAAGGCATTTTTTTCTCCCGTCTTTGATTTGCAAAAATGTTCGCCGTTTGCAAAAATGAGAATCAGGTGAAAGAATTTGCTCATCCTTAAAAAAGATAGAAATGCCATATTTTATATACTGAACTTACTGTATCAATCTAAAAGTTCAGCATCTCTATAATAGTAATGATCAGTATCAGGAGAGTCAGTGGCACTGCACATGCTCAGTGTGCTCTGGGCAGCAGTTGTTGAACTAAGATTAGGGCTTATAATCAAGCAAAAGAACAAGGTTCTCCTGTCAAGCTACAGAGCTGATTGTAAGTGACAGCAGCACAGAACATGTGTTGGAAATCAGCAGAGAAGAAGATCGGGAGCTACTGGGGGCATCTTCATCGTAGTTGAGTAACTATACAGACAGCAGACCCCGTGGTTGCAGGATTTGTCTCCTCTAGTACTAATGAGAACTTGTGTTACCTTGTACAAGGTCTTCTATTTCTCATTTAACTTTTACATTCCTCTGCTACTTCTTAATTATCTAATCTTTTCTCACAATACCACCCCTATTGCCCCCTTTGGTCATCATATAATAATAAAGTCTGTCTTTTTTGTTACCCTCTAGAATAGTCTCAACCATAAACATTTCTTTCAAATAATCCTTTCATTAGGGTCAGATAAAGACAAGAAACAATTCAGCAGAACTTTACAAATGTTCTTCACTATTATGCAGGTATTTGCTTTTTGTCTCCTTTTTATTTCTGTATGATGTCTTCTCTTCAAAGACTTTGGGACCTAATTCTTCCTTCCATTGAATGAATTCTCAGGACTCTCTTTCCAACTTATATAACTCAATATATTAAACCCCTGTGTATCCTATTACTGCCAATGTTGCATAAATGTAATTATCACATGATTTGTGTAGGGCTTGGAATCTGTGGAATTGTTTGAAAGTAAAGTAGTCAATGGCAGAAATTTTAGTGAATGTGATGCAATTAGTCCTGTTAGTGTATAGTTGCCAATATTCAGCTTTAAGAAATGTCATGATATCAAGGTACAGGTATAGGGTCTGTTATCTGTAAATGTGTTATCCAGAAAGCTCTGAATTACAGGAACATTGTCTCAAGTGATGGGCGAATTTGCAGCAAAATTCCCGCGATTCGCGGCCGGCAAATAAATTAGCGAAACCGCTGCGAAAATTCACAGGCGTCCAAAAAACCGACGCCGGCATCAAATACTAGATGGCGGCTCAGTTTCGTGAATTTTTTGCCATTTTGTGGATTTTGTGAGAAATTCGTGAATTTTTCAGAGAAACACCCCAAATTCGCCCATCACTAATTCTCTCCCCTACTCCATTTTTAATTAAATAATTCGAAATTTTAAAATATATTTCCTTTTATTTTCTGTAATAATAAAACAGTACCTTGTGCTTGATCCCAAATAAGACAAGATTAATTCTTATCAGCAGGAAAACAACCCTGTTGGGTTTATCTCGGGGGTTATTTACTAAAACTCGAATTGAACTCGTTTATCAATAATTTTTTTCAAAAAGTCAGAGCGACAAAAAACAGCGAGACAAAATCGAGCATCAATTCTTATCGTACAATTGACGGTCCAAAAACTCGACTTTATCAAATTTTCACAGCAGAAACTCGACTTTTCCATCTTATCAGATGAAAAACGCGACTTTATTGGATTATTCATCGCAGTTCACAAAACATCTTCAGAGATATCTGCTCTTGACTTCTACGTGACCTTGACAGGTGTCAGAGTACCTGTGCGGCGGGGACGCCCGCTGCACTGCTCTCCTCTCTAGCCGCGCCAGCATGTCTTCGCTGGTGCCGGCTTCTCTAGGGCACGCGCGGCGCGCCTCCTGGGGATTTAAAGGCGCGCTGACGTCACACGTCAGCGCGCAAAGGCGTGATATTCAAATTACAAGCACCAGGGTTGGTGCTTGTAATTGCCCGTGATAGGATCTTGTTCCTGGTGCTTTGTTGCGATTCTGATTCTGTTTTCTGATTCTGGTTTTGACCCCTGCCTGGCTTTACGATTATCCTGACTTCTATATCTGACCCTTGCCTGAATATCGACTATCCTTCTGCTGAACCCTTCTGTCTGATTGATTACCCAGTTTTGACCTTGGCCTGCCTGTTTACGATTGACTTCCGCCTGCCCCGACCCGGCCTGTACTGATTACGATTCTGTTTCCTGTTTTGTACCGTGACCCTCGGCCCAAAAGACTCTGCTACCTGCCGTGCCCCTCTGCTAGCCAGAACATCTTGCCTTGTATCCCTCATTAAGTCCAGGTGGCACCCAAGTAAGCTGAGAGCTCCTCCCGAAGCCCAACGGTGGTCACACTACTGGTGAAGCCGAGCCGAGACCAGGGTACTTGGCACCTGTTCTGGTATTGGGTGCCGGCCGTGACAACAGGTTTGAGATGGAGTATTTTAAGATTTGGATTTTTAGCAGCTTTGGAGTATGATAAATCTCAAATTTAGTTTTTTTCCTCTAAAAGTGTGTGTTTTCCCCTTTTAAAAATAAGTTTGTGGTTTAATAAGTGGGCCCCCTAATGTTTTAATGATTTTTTAACAGACTTAAGGTATGAGGTTTCAAATGACAGAAAGATTCCTTATCTGGAAAACCCAAGTCCCAAGCATTCAGGATAACAAATCCCATACACTAAAGGTGTAGTTCACTCATGTTTATGTATTCTTTGCTTCCATAGAGCTTACTAGGAACTTAGGATCACTCAAGATAAACCAAAGCGTAATTTAAAGTCTAAGCATGCATCTAGCAAAACAATTCCATTTGTGTGATAGTGTCTGGGTAATATTTTAAAGAGGCTTTCAGCAGATGTTTTCAGTTTGCTTTGGTAGTGAACCAAAAAAATGTTCAGACAAGCCAAACCACAAGTTAATAAGATAAACCACAGAGTAGGTCAAATTGATTGGGAACAGAAATAGTCCTCTTGGTGCTTTGAGCTTATTCAGAACGTTATCCTTGCTTTATAGTCTAAATTTGCCGAATACACGACTTTCAATAGTCAGACGCATATTCCCTGTTACCAAACAAAAAAAACTTCATGTTTAGATGTTTCGTTGACATAAGTAAAAAAACAAACTATACTGTTTGTGAGATGTATTTATGTAACAGTTGTTGATGAGGAACCCAAGAAGACTGCTGGCAAGTACCTTTAAGTGAACAAGGTTACCCCTGATGATACTTGTGTTCACCAATGCCCTTTTGGGGCCCCGGACTTTCTGCTGCAGAATCAATCAGAGAACCCTGAACACGTCAATGGTAACAATAACACAAGCAAGGATAAAGCGTAGAGCGAAGTCAGGACAGGCAGGGTTCGGTACAGGCAGCAAGGGTCAAAGTCAATAGACAGGCAGGAGTCAAAACCGGTAATAGTGGACACGAGTAGGGACAGGAATCAGAGTCAAAGGTAGGCAGGTGTCAAAACTAGTATAGTGACATGTATAAAGCTTGAGCAGGAACTGATTAAACAGAAGCCAGCTTGGGCAAGGAAGGCAAGGGGAAGCCACTATTTAAGGCAAAGGGACCCAATGGGAGAAAAGAATCAAGGATGGACAGTGAAGGGGACCAATAGCTGAACAATAGAACAATCAGTGTCCAATTGGACACAGGCGCCAGTTTAATTGGGATAAGTGTCAAGTGCACATGTGCCAAATGTACATGCACATGCCTGCGCCGAAACTGGCTGCACATGCGCAGAACCCATGCATTCTGAGCGCGTCACTGATGGGTGCCTGAGCGCCGTAGGAGAATGCGCCATGGTAGACTGGTGGGTTCTACATGAACCCGCCGGTCAGCGCGTCTGGAGGATTACAATTTATTTGATTATTACATTTATTACATCCCAAGCATAATCATGTTAGTTCATCATATGTGGTCTGAAAATGGCTTGGTTCTCTACAATTGGCCAAGCAACTCTTCATAAGGCGGTTTTTATTTTATTTCTCTTCCCCATGTTTAACATGAAAGTCTGCATGATTAAGCTATTTAGAAAATGACTTTCACAACAATGGTTTGACGAATGAAATTCAATTAAATACTGAGTTGCTCTTTACAGGTACATTAGAGGATATTATAGACAGATAGTGGGGATTTTTTTTCACATAATAAAGAACAATGAACAAGAGCCCCCCTTTTAGACATGAGGGTGGTCGTACACATTTCGGGGGTTATTTACTAAACTCCAAATTTATCTCATTATTTTATTAAAAAAACACAACCAAATTCCCATGCACAATTTGACCTTATTTATTGATTTAAAAACTATGATTAATTGGATCAGGGCAAAAAAATGATAAAATCGAACGAAAACCCGAATCATCTGTTATTTTCTGACTTTTTTCCCCAAAAAGCCAGACCAGATAGATTCGGAGTTTAGTAAATAACCTACTATGTGTTCACAAACATGGTCATAGGCTAATCACAAATACTCAGCACAAAATATTTAAAGGGATTTACACCAATCATGATCAAGGTAATTTCCACCAATCACAGGTGTCAGTACAAATTATCAATCAGGTAGGATAAAATTAGCATCCACCAATCAACACTGGGAACACACCCACTTGAAAAAAACATTTGTGTACTCCCAGATGTAGGCGGACTAAAACAAAAGAACATTAATTAACGCTGAGTACAAACCAAGTAAGAAAGGTATCAAATTCAATACCAAAATCGAAGCAAAAAGCACCAAACAATTCAACATAATTCCATACGGGAGAAACTGTGGGGGTAATTTATCAAAGTCCGAATTTATCTCAATATTTTCTGAATAAAACTCTGACCAAAAAACTCTGCTCATTTATTTAAACGGTTTGCTGAAAATGTTGGTTAAGGGAAAAAATTGAACAAAATACGAGTTTTACGAATTTTTCGGAATTTCCACCAGAAAACTCCGGAAACTTCAGATTATTTCATAAAACCCAGCACAGATCAGAAAAATCTTTGGGACTTCTCCCATTGACTTATATGCAATCTTGGCAGGTCTGAGATGCTGGATTTTCATATTCAGACATTTTCAATCCTCAGGGAATACATCATTCCGTGCCTGGCCCAGGGGAGCCAATCTATGGTCCACATTCATGCATACTATGGTAAATTTTATCAGGATCCAGTTAACTAGTCTGTTTGTCTTTGGAGTATGGGAGGAAAACAGGGTACTTGGATGAAACCTACAGCAAGAACATACAAACTCTCTGTAGATGTTGGCTTGGCTGGACTGATGCAAGGCAGCAGTTCTAAACTCTGCTTCACTGATACATATTGTATTATTCACCTGCAATTGCATTACGCAGGGTTTCCTGACTTTTTTGGTTCAAGATCCCCTTTGAGATTCACCATTCAGAAGCCCCATTTGCTCAAAACAAGGTACAGATAAATAAAAAGATTGCTGCATCAGTCATTCAGTCGTAGTTCCAAGAATATCTAGGGCAGCAAGATGGTACTCCCCAAAACTATCCCTAACTGACCTTCCAGCTAAATTTGGCAGGTCCTGAGTAACAAAATGGTATTTAATGGATCTAAGTATTCTAAAGATCTACAAGGATCTGAGTGGCATGATGAACTGCAATATGCCTATGTCTCATTGAGGTAGGCCTTTAAACTGTTTTGCCTCGGGAGGTTTAGTGGAGAAATTCATGTTTTCGGCAGTGATGAAAATGTTCCCAAATCTGTGCTAAAAATTTGGCATTGTGCAGGTTTTTGTACCAAAAGAAAAATGCTAATGTCATAATTATGTTCACCTTGCCTTCTACACCAACCAAACCGATTAGAGCCCTCCTTTGTTTGTCTAAGAAACTAAAGGGGCCTGTGTTTGGAAGAAAGTGGCAACATGGGTGTCTTTTTTCGAACATGGTAGGGCAATGTATATCCTGTTACGGAGCTAAATTACATTTGTAACGCTAACTTGGGCTAGGCAGACCAAATGGGGTTAATGTCCAGCTAGTGATTAGAGCATGGTTACATGTGACTCTAACACTTTAGGCAGAGCCCTAAAGCTGTGGTGTAGTGTAACTACAACTCCCACAGGCTACTGTGCTATAAAAATAGAAAGAATAGACGCCAGGAGGTTCTTGCAGTGAAAACAAAGGAGTAACAGTTTATTTGTCTAAGACAAATGACCCACAGGGTTACTTACGAGGCACATGCAGTATAAAATACCAGCAGACTAGGACAGGCAGATGAGACAGCTGAGAATGTGACTCCCATGAAGATGAAGTCAAGTTGTAAGACAGACCTCCAGGCAGATGTACCTTAAAGTGGTTTGGATCCCACCCAGTGGAGTGGTCAGGGAGAAGGAGTCTAAGCCTGACACCCTATCCCTTCACTAAAGGCAATCTAGGAGCCTTGGGAAGCTACTCCCTGCTACAGATCCTCGATGGAGCACAAAGCTGCTCTTTCTCTCCCCCTCTCTATCTTACTCTCCTAGAGAGTCTATAACAGATCTAATCCTGTCTTTATCTAACCTCGTTCACGGGGTCCCTGCTCCCGAACTCAGACACTAGAGGTACTGGTCCCTCTAGGGCATAAGGGCTTTACTGGGCCTTGGTGTACCCAGGCTCAGTGGGAACATCCAGATGGTTAGGACACCAGAAGCCAAAGAGTAAGATCTACCCCTTTCCAAGCACTATATTAAAGTGTGGAAGGAAGTGGTCATTACACCTCTTGGCTAGGGATAAAAATAATTTCGCCGCACGACAAATTTTTTTTGACGCCCATAGACTTTAATGGGCGTCTGCGACATTTCGCCGGCGGCGAATTTTTGGCGAAACGAAAGGGGTCAAATTCGCCCATCCCTGCTCTTGGCCAATAACACTGGATATATAAATATAACTAGATACATGGGCTTTTGCCCAGCAACTTGGGAAAAGGAGGAAGGGTAGGGATTTAAAGCCATAGGGGCATAGTAACCCTATGGGTCCCACACATTTGCAAATTCTTCTGTGGCTTTACATATTTTTTTGTTGGCTCAAAAAGGGCAAATTTTGCCAATCACTACCTGTAACATTTTCCATCCTTACTTATTATAACATTAGCATCCTACAATATGCCCAAAGTAAAATTATATACTATAAAGTAGTTCGATAATTTGTGAAAAAAGTAAAAGCCAAATAAAGATAAAAGATTAAAAGAATAAAAGCTAATAGAACACAGATTTTACAGCTTTATGGACTCTAGACTCGTTTACTTCATCTTTTATTATCTGAAAAACTGAAGATCATGTCTAGACCTTTAGCTGATTCATCGAGAAATCAGTCTACTCTGGATGAACTGTTCTTTTCCACTGTGTTGTGATTATGCAGAGGACAACCTAGGTAACTACATATAAATAGACCTACAAGGTACAACTGATCCATGTATCAACAACCACGATGCACATATTTCTTTATAAAGTTACAAAATGTTCAACCATTGACTTTGGCTTCCAAACCAGTTTCTGTCTTGCTCTACAAATATTTCTCTTTCATTTGAATTTCATAGAGATGTGCGGACTGTCAAAAAGGGCTGTCACACTGTGCCAGAAAACTTTGCTGGATTCTATGTCCTGGGAAGGGCACTTTTCATTTTTAAAAGGAATAATTTTTCCCCTGCAGTACAGACATTCTTATTTTTGACCCCTTCACCTTTTACCAGTTTTGGAAATTTGGAAAATTGACAACTTTCTCTGATAGACGCAGCTCATTTTCACAGCTGCTAGTGGGTGCTAAGGCCTGTGCCATTACATCCACCCCTGGACTATAGTTATGGAGGAGCACAATGGCACAATTATTAAAATGTGTCAGTATCCCTTTATGGGTTGCCCTTATTTATAATGATATCCCTTATTTTGACTGAACAGCTGAGTCATTGGCAACTCTAGAACTTCTGTCATATTGAGTATCATTTACCCTTTCCATTTGTGTTATATCAACATCACATCAACACCAGTCTTTTATATGAACTATTGATGATTATGGCTTATGCCAGGAACATCTTCTTTATTATTAGTTATTAGAGACAGTGGTTGCCCTCACAAAAGAATACCCTTTGATTACCTATTGCCATAGCCCAAAATATAGGGGCCCATTTATTAAACTTCAATTTTTTCTGGTTGAAATTTTTAGGGAAAAAGAAACTCAAATTTTTAAAAATTTATCACACCCCAAAGTTGCTAAAAATCCGATTAGAAAATATTCCATCTCAAACCTGTCAAGGACAGGTAAAAGTCAATGGCAGATATCCTTATAGTTTTTAGTTTTTTTACATTGTGATCTGCGCTGGATAATCCAAAAAATTTGGGGGTTTTTTTGGCCGATAATCTGAGTTGAGTGTTTGCATAGAAAACTGATAAACAGAGCGCCAGTCGTATGATAGAAATTAACACTCAATTTTGTTGTGACATTTTGTTGACATTTTTAAATTGTGGAAGGGAGTTTGGTCGGATTTGCTTCCATAAAAAATTGGATCAATTCGAGTTTTAGTAGCACACAACTTTGGTTTGCTACAGAAACCTTTACCAAGGCTCCCATAAATACCCTGCGTATTTGGTGTAAAGTAATCTCACTACAATATCAGTAGTGTAGTAGTAGTATATGTGAGCATTTATTTCTTTTTGAATGAGATTTTTTTAATCAAAATTGTTGAATCTTTAACACAAAAATCTCAAAAATTCTAATAAAAAAATTGGCAGCTAAAACCTGATGAGCTTCTATAGAAGAGAATGGGAAGTGTATTTTCAACATTCAAGCTATTTTATAATTTACAGTAGTAGAATTTATATTAAAAAAAAAAGAAATGCACATGTGATTTTTGTGGTGGTCAGGTTTATATTCCTGAAAATTAAAACAGTTGAGTTTTTTCAAAGGTTTTCCTTTCTAAACATGTCAAGGAGTTGACAGTTGAGTTTAATTGTGATCAACACTGAGCAACGCTGAGTTCTTTCTTGGTCAAGAATGTTGTCTTCAAATCCTCTAGTGGTGGCATGAATATCTTGGACTTAATCGTTAACAAGATCTTTAATCATGTGTTTATTATAGCTGGGTCTTTCATCACCATTTTCTGAACTCCTATAAGGTATGTGACAGGAAGAGACCTGTTTCATGGCTCTTCAACATCAATCTCAAATTCCACTCCAATCTGTAGTTTATCTTCTGTACTATGTTGGATTTGTATAATATCTGGGCATCTGCTAAGCATGGGCTCAGTTTAGCCTCTAACAAAATATGAATTCAAGTTATTTATTTTTAGCCCTTGATAAACATGACTGGGTGCAGAAAGATCCCTGAATTCTGATTGCCTAAGTCATCAGGTCTAGAAAGATTGCATGGAGGAACTCACATAAATCACATTACCATTTAAGACATACAGTAACTGCTAATGTAATCTAATTATGTTATAGTAAATATATATATTTTGATACGGAACACCTGATTCAGAATGTGTACATGCAATTAAAAAATCAGAAAGAACTAGAAAGGTGTGAAAAAATATGTAAGCTCACTGAATGAAATCTGGCTGTTGTTGGCTCCTCCCAATTTTGGGCATCCAACCAATACCGCATTTTCATTAAATTTCACCCCATATCTATGTGATTCAAGTTGGGTTGAGTGTAGCCTCAAGTCTGTAAGAGTGGCAGCAATTCAAAGTTCCTATTCACAGTCAATGCTGTTATTGGCTCCTCCCACTTTAGGCAATCCCTCTAATATGGTATTTTCATTTGGGTTCACCCCCATAACTATGTGATTCAAGTTTGGTGAGTGCGGCCTCAAAACTCTAACATTGGCAGCAGTTTAAATTTCCCCATTGAAAGTCAACGGGTGAAAATTGATTGGTTGTCTTTGGCTCCTCCCATTTTGTGGCATCCAACAAATGACACTGTTTAATTCAGGATGACCCCATGACTCTGTGTTTTAAGTTTGGTGAGTGCGGCTTAAAAACTGTAAGAGTGGCAGCAGTTTGAAAATCTTCCCTGTCAAAGTCAATGGAAAGATTGGGATGTTGGGAGTGGTGCCCCAAAAAGAGGGAGGGTTGGCTCACTATAAAAGCACAAGCAACCTGCTCTGCTATAGGATGAAGAAGTGTGGAGAGTTTGGGTGTTGTACCCCTAAAACTGTAGGAGGAGAAGCGTTTAGAAAATGGGGGGCGCTAACAATAAGAAGCTGAAGAACAAGCTGAAGTCGAAGAACATGATGTTGGTTTTTTCAAACCAACAAAATAATTAATATGCACCCATGCAGTTTCTCTCTTCCCCATTCCTCTACCCTCCTACTTATATATTTTGCCTGTTGTAGGATAGCCATTGTGTAGACTCTAGAATGACAACATGGGGTTTATATCATTTATAAAAAAAATAATACATTTTTGTGGAACATACAAACTTTCCCAATTAACGAGCAGGCATATTTTCAGGATTTTGGAATGTTATTGGTGTTTAGGGGCCCAGTTATGAAACCAGACATTTTACTGTTTAATTAATTGACTTTTGTGGTTGAAAATGTGACGGCTCCTTTAACATCAACGTCAATTTTAAGTATGCTCTTCTTTTAATGGGATTTTGCAGTGGTTTCCCAAGAGGCTTTTTAAGTGATATCAAGGAGCATCAGAATAAAATGCCGGCACAAATCGGCCCACAAGGAAATCAATTGCTTTTCATGGGTGTATGTTCCTAAAAATGCCATAGCTAGTTCAATAACTGAACTGTAACCCTGCTTTTTGAATAATAGCAAATAATTGGCCCACTATATGGAAAAGGTTATACAACGCCGGTCTGGACATCGTCATTCACTGACTTAAAAGGGATGTGGTTGAACCAAAAGTGAGCAGGGTATGGAATAGATTAGTTTGTGTCATTTTTTCTAATTCTACTATTGCTGTGGTCACAATACACAATTTATTTTATATTAGGAATGTTTGGGAGGCAGAAACAATATGAAGGTATCCTTAGTGTGAGTCACCAATTTCTGGAAGATTTAATAAATACAGAGGGGTGTAACACTTCCCATAACGTGCTTATGCTAGTCAACTTTGTAAACCTAGCCAAAATCAGTTAACAAAGTCCAAACCAACATTTTAAAATCAATATGTAGACATTCAAGAGAACACAGGAGCTGCCTTAATATTAAAAAAGATTGCAAGGAAACTGGACCCCTTTCTGATTGTCGATCAGTGCCTTTTCCCACTCTATGGCTGTAGAACCTATCCTCTTTTTCTAAAGCTAGGCTGGTGCACCAAAAATACCTCTTGCTTCCTCACTACTTGACATGCGGTGGAGTGTGAACGTTATGGTCCTGACCCTCTTGTGTTTCTAAAACTATTGCTGGTATAAGATAAACTTTATTTGACATAAGCTCCATGGATTCTGAACTCACATAGAGTCAGAAACCTCAAACAAAGGAATCACAGAGTTTTTATAGACTTGGGAATGGATGACATGAGATGATGACAAAAAATGGATGACAAGGGATGAAAACATCATTTTGCCTCTTTATAGGTCCCTGGTAAGGCCTCATCTGGAGTATGTGGGGCAGTTTTGGACTCCAGTCCTTAAGAGGGATATAAATGAGCTGGAGAGAGTGCAGAGACTAAGTGCAACTAAACTGGTTAGAGGGAGGGAAAAAAGGCGCTTGCGAGGGGACATGATTAGACTTTACAAGTACATTAGAGGACATTATAGACAAATAGCAGGGGACCTTTTTACCCATAAAGAGAATCACGTACCAGAGGCCTCCCCTTTAGACTAGAGGAAAAGAAGTTTCATTTAAAGGAACAGAGTAGGGGGTTCATCACAGTCAGGACAGTGAGGTTGTGGAATGCACTGCCGGGTGTTGTGATTCTGTTAATGCCTTTAAGAGTGGCTTGGATGATTTATTGGACATACTATAGTTACTCTATAGTTAGTATAGATATGGGTATATATATTTTATGTGAAGGCATGGAGGGGTGTGTGTATGGATGCTGGGTTTTCATTTGGAGGGGTTGTACTTGATGGACTTTTTCTTTCTTCAACCCAATTTAACTATGTAACTATGTAACTACTGTATGTAACTATATATACGCATACAGGAATGAAAGGGATTTACAGGTGGAAGCGCACAGAGATATTGCTCCACAGCACAAAAAACAAAGAACTGCGCTTAGGGCCAAAAAATTGGTTGTGCCTCAAGGCCAGGATACTAGTGACCGAGGCTAGCTTGAGAACAGAATACATCCAAGTCAGGGGGCTCATTGGGGAATCCGCATAGACAAAATTTTATTCTCTCTCACTATTAAACAAAAAAACCCAAACAATACAAATTTTGTTGTTTTACCTGTTAATTCTGCCACCTGGCTGTTCCCACTAGGAACATAAGGTTTGATAGCCATCCAACGGATCACCCTATCTTTTTGTTCAAAGTAAGGGTTATTATAGACTCCAATCAATATAAATTAATTTCACCTACCCAAACATACATTGAGTTTGAAAAAGTTTGGTCAAGGCACATAGAGCAAAGAACTTGCCATCTCCATTATGAACGTTCCTACTTCAAATTATCTTGGTGGTGGAGAGATAGCGCTTTCTAAAGAGTATGTTTCATTTGTGACCAGTAAAAGTTAGGGGTGGAAGCGGGATTCCTACATGCCTCTCCACTCCTGTTACTCACTTCTACAACTTATATATGTGGGCAATAAACCCTCCAACATTTCTGTTTTCTGTCCTTACTTACTCGCTACATTGGGTTTTCTCATTGTTGTTCTCATTGTTTGACCCACTACACATAAATTACTAGAGGTTTTTGTTTTTTGGACTTTTTCAGGTCATCCTCTTTTCAGATCCAACATTTGGCTGGGCCCCCTTAGCTCATAACAAAGTTACAGACGTACAGTAAGTAAACATCACTATATTGATCATAGTTCCAAGAATATCCAGGTCAGTAGATAAGCGTTCACCCCCAAATCTCAGTCTAATTTATCTTAAAACTTTGCTTTAAGAATTAACCAAGCAAAAAATAATTTCTCCTAATTGACCTTTATTCTGCGCCCCCCCCACCAAGGTTTTAAGCCCCACTAGGGTAAACAGCCCCATAAATTGCGATGACCATCCTAGTGAAAGCCATTGAGTATCTTCAGTCCTTTGGAAGAGCTTTGCATATGGCCAATGAAACGTGAACACAATAAATCCATCCTGTTGTCTTATCCTTTAAGCAAACATTATTGGTGAAAATATTGGATTCAGCACATTTTTTTTCTGTTATTTCTTTTATGCAGCCTGTATTTTTGGCTACTCTGAAATTACAAAGTTTAAAAACATCTGTACTTTTTTTTGTTTCCGTTGTAGATATTTCTGCTTCTGGCAGGATTTTTTTTAATGACTTCTGATTAACCCTTTGAGCCACGTACTTCCCCCTAAGCATATGAATGAAGAAGACGTTTTCAGCCCAGCTGCACAAACCCCTCAGCTGAGACTGGGATAAAGCATTTATTCTTAAAGGACAAGTGGGAATACTCATGAGCAATACAAGACAAAGCATTTCCTTCCAAGGAAAGCTACAAAGAGAAAGATCTTATGTTGATGGAGAGATGTTACTGGTATATCTTTCTGCAGCTGTTTCTCATAATAGAAATCTATAAATATATTCAGATTCCGTACAAATATTGCTCCTTTACTGGTATCTGTTCTGCAGAGAAATTCTAACTGCCGCCTTTGCCTCTTGCCAGGAGCACCACAGTAGTCCTGATCTCCAAACAATCTTTTTGTTAAAGTCAGAGGAAAAAAAAGGGGATGGATAATTAACTTTTTATTGGCACAAATGCATGTGCTACCCCTGTAGTAGTTGGAACTGCCAGTGCTCAATACATAAATGGGTGCAACGATTTCAACCCATTGTACCTCCATTATAAATGAAACCTGTAATGAGAAGGAAAACCGTTCAAATTGTATGATTCGAAGTACGATCGGAATACGATCGTACGATGAATAAAATCCTCCGACTTCGAATTCGAATGTCGGAGGATTTTTTTTAGATGGTCGAATATCGAAGTATTTTCCCCTTAGAAATTAGACCCTTGATAAATCTGCCCTTTAGAATACCATTGGGTTAATTTACAATGTCCCACCTCATGTCCCCCCTCATGTGGGTAAAAACATTCCCAAATTGGACTTTGCACACGTGATTTGTACAATGTAATATTGAAAATTCCCCATCAGCAGAGTTGTAACACATTTTGCACTGGAGTTGGAAATATTGATAATAAACACGGGGAGGGTTATTTACTAAAATCCGAATTTTTCTGATTATTTTAATTTAAAAAAGTTTGCCCAAACTAGAATCCATGATTGGACCTTATTTATTATTTAAAAAACACAATTTAATTGGATCGGGGGGAAAACCCGAATCGTACAATTTTTCTGAAAGGTTTTTCCCCCGAATCATACGTTTTTTTTCTGGCTTTCCGGGAAAAAGTCAGAAGAAAACGTAAAATTCGGGAAAAGCCTCTGAAAAAATCAAACAATTTCGTACAATTGCCAAAAAAGTCAAAAATAGTTTGAGTTTCTAGCTAATTCCAGTGCACACCACAGAAACTTCCATATAGGATAGGGACCTCTCCCCCTGACTTATATACAGGGATGGAGGATTTTAATAAATCCCCCCAAAAATTCAAGTTTTGCACCAAAAAGCTTTTAGTAACTTTAGTAAATAACCCCCTAAATATTATATTAATAATAAATTCTGAATTTACCTTCCTAGGCTTCACACAAACCTGAGGATGCAAAGATGGAAGACAAAACCTTCATGGGGGAAAGTATATGGGTAGATAGAGAAGATTTGATGAAGAAATTGGCAATGATAAGGGAGATATTCTTTTTTGGTTAGAATAGGAGGCCCAGGCCCAAATTTGCATACCAGTTATGCTTTTAGTTGACTGCTTAATTCACACGCTTAATTTCGACTTCGATGTAAAAATCGCTTGACTATTCGACCATTCATAATCAAAGTACTGTCTCTTTAAAAAAACTTCGACTTCGAAGGAAAATCGTTCAAATTGTATTATTCGAAGTACGATCGGAGTACGATTGGAATACGATCGTACGATGAATAAAATCCTCCGACTTCGAATTCGAATGTCGGAGGATTCTATTCGATGGTCGAATATCGAAGTATTTTCCACTTCGAAATTCGACCCTTGATAAATCTGCCCTTTAGAATACCATTGGGTTAATTTACAATGTCCACAATGTCCCCCCTCATGTCCCACCTCTTGTGGGTAAAAACATTCCCAAATTGGACTTTGCACACGTGATTTGTACAATGTAATATTGGAAAATTCCCCATCAGCAGAGTTGTAACACATTTTGCACTGGAGTTGGAAATATTGATAATAAACACGGGGAGGGTTATTTACTAAAATCCGAATTTTTCTGATTATTTTAATTTAAAAAAGTTTGCCCAAACTAGAATCCATGATTGGACCTTATTTATTATTTAAAAAACACAATTTAATTGGATCGGGGGGAAAACCCGAATCGTACAATTTTTCTGAAAGGTTTTTCCCCCGAATCATACGTTTTTTTCTGGCTTTCCGGGAAAAAGTCAGAAGAAAACGTAAAATTCGGGAAAAGCCTCTGAAAAAATCAAACAATTTCGTACAATTGCCAAAAAAGTCAAAAAATAGTTTGAGTTTTTAGCTAATTCCAGTGCACGCCACAGAAACTTCCATATAGGATAGGGACCTCTCCCCCTGACTTATATACAGGGATGGAGGATTTTAATAAATCCCCCAAAAATTCAAGTTTTGCACCAAAAAGCTTTTAGTAACTTTAGTAAATAACCCCCTAAATCGTTCAAATTGTACGATTCGAAGTACGATCGGAGTACGATCGGAATACGATCGTACGATGAATAAAATCCTCCGACTTCGAATTCGAATGTTGGAGGATTCTTTTCGATGGTCGAATATTGAAGTATTTTCCCCTTCGAAATTCGACCCTTGATAAATCTGCCCTTTAGAATACCATTGGGTTAATTTACAATGTCCACAATGTCCCCCCTCATGTCCCCCCTCATGTGGGTAAAAACATTCCCAAATTGGACTTTGCACACGTGATTTGTACAATGTAATATTGAAAATTCCCCATCAGCAGAATTGTAACACATTTTGCACTGGAGTTTGAAATATTCATAATAATCACGGGGAGGGTTATTTACTGAAATCCGAATTTTTCGGATTATTTTAATTTAAAAAGGTCTGCCCAAACTAGAATCCATGATTGGACCTTATTTATTATTTAAAAAACACAATTTAATCGGGGGAAAACCCGAATAGTACAATTTTTCTGAAAGGTTTTTCCCCGAATCATACGTTTTTTTCTGGCTTTTCGGGAAAAAGTCAGAAGAAAACGTAAAATTCGGGAAAAGCCTCTGAAAAAATCAAACAATTTCGTACAATTGCCAAAAAAGTCCAAAATAGTTGCAGTTTCTAGCTAATTCCAGTGCACACCACAGAAACTTTCATATAGGATAGGGACCTCTCCCCCTGACTTATATACAGGGATGGAGGATTTTTGCAGCATCGGACTTTAATAAATCCCCCCAAAAATTCAAGTTTTGCACCAAAAAGCTTTTAGTAACTTTAGTAAATAACCCCCTAAATATTATATTAATAATAAATTCTGAATTTACCTTCCTAGGCTTCACACAAACCTGAGGATGCAAAGATGGAAGACAAAACCTTCATGGGGGAAAGTATATGGGTAGATAGAGAAGATTTGATGAAGAAATTGGCAATGATAAGGGAGATATTCTTTTTTGGTTAGAATAGGAGGCCCAGGCCCAAATTTGCATACCAGTTATGCTTTTAGTTGACTGCTTAATTCACACGCTTAATTTCGACTTCGATGTAAAAATCGCTTGACTATTCGACCATTCATAATCAAAGTACTGTCTCTTTAAAAAAACTTCGACTTCGAAGGAAAATCGTTCAAATTGTATTATTCGAAGTACGATCGGAGTACGATTGGAATACGATCGTACGATGAATAAAATCCTCCGACTTCGAATTCGAATGTCGGAGGATTCTATTCGATGGTCGAATATCGAAGTATTTTCCACTTCGAAATTCGACCCTTGATAAATCTGCCCTTTAGAATACCATTGGGTTAATTTACAATGTCCACAATGTCCCCCCTCATGTCCCACCTCTTGTGGGTAAAAACATTCCCAAATTGGACTTTGCACACGTGATTTGTACAATGTAATATTGGAAAATTCCCCATCAGCAGAGTTGTAACACATTTTGCACTGGAGTTGGAAATATTGATAATAAACACGGGGAGGGTTATTTACTAAAATCCGAATTTTTCTGATTATTTTAATTTAAAAAAGTTTGCCCAAACTAGAATCCATGATTGGACCTTATTTATTATTTAAAAAAACACAATTTAATTGGATCGGGGGGAAAACCCGAATCGTACAATTTTTCTGAAAGGTTTTTCCCCCGAATCATACGTTTTTTTCTGGCTTTCCGGGAAAAAGTCAGAAGAAAACGTAAAATTCGGGAAAAGCCTCTGAAAAAATCAAACAATTTCGTACAATTGCCAAAAAAGTCAAAAATAGTTTGAGTTTTTAGCTAATTCCAGTGCACGCCACAGAAACTTCCATATAGGATAGGGACCTCTCCCCCTGACTTATATACAGGGATGGAGGATTTTAATAAATCCCCCCAAAAATTCAAGTTTTGCACCAAAAAGCTTTTAGTAACTTTAGTAAATAACCCCCTAAATCGTTCAAATTGTACGATTCGAAGTACGATCGGAGTACGATCGGAATACGATCGTACGATGAATAAAATCCTCCGACTTCGAATTCGAATGTTGGAGGATTCTTTTCGATGGTCGAATATTGAAGTATTTTCCCCTTCGAAATTCGACCCTTGATAAATCTGCCCTTTAGAATACCATTGGGTTAATTTACAATGTCCACAATGTCCCCCCTCATGTCCCCCCTCATGTGGGTAAAAACATTCCCAAATTGGACTTTGCACACGTGATTTGTACAATGTAATATTGAAAATTCCCCATCAGCAGAATTGTAACACATTTTGCACTGGAGTTTGAAATATTCATAATAATCACGGGGAGGGTTATTTACTGAAATCCGAATTTTTCGGATTATTTTAATTTAAAAAGGTCTGCCCAAACTAGAATCCATGATTGGACCTTATTTATTATTTAAAAAACACAATTTAATCGGGGGAAAACCCGAATAGTACAATTTTTTCTGAAAGGTTTTTCCCCGAATCATACGTTTTTTTCTGGCTTTTCGGGAAAAAGTCAGAAGAAAACGTAAAATTCGGGAAAAGCCTCTGAAAAAAATCAAACAATTTCGTACAATTGCCAAAAAAGTCCAAAATAGTTGCAGTTTCTAGCTAATTCCAGTGCACACCACAGAAACTTTCATATAGGATAGGGACCTCTCCCCTGACTTATATACAGGGATGGAGGATTTTTGCAGCATCGGACTTTAATAAATCCCCCCAAAAATTCAAGTTTTGCACCAAAAAGCTTTTAGTAACTTTAGTAAATAACCCCCTAAATATTATATTAATAATAAATTCTGAATTTACCTTCCTAGGCTTCACACAAACCTGAGGATGCAAAGATGGAAGACAAAACCTTCATGGGGGAAAGTATATGGGTAGATAGAGAAGATTTGATGAAGAAATTGGCAATGATAAGGGAGATATTCTTTTTGGTTAGAATAGGAGGCCCAGGCCCAAATTTGCATACCAGTTATGCTTTTAGTTGACTGCTTAATTCACACGCTTAATTTCGACTTCGATGTAAAAATCGCTTGACTATTCGACCATTCATAATCAAAGTACTGTCTCTTTAAAAAAACTTCGACTTCGAAGGAAAATCGTTCAAATTGTATTATTCGAAGTACGATCGGAGTACGATTGGAATACGATCGTACGATGAATAAAATCCTCCGACTTCGAATTCGAATGTCGGAGGATTCTATTCGATGGTCGAATATCGAAGTATTTTCCACTTTGAAATTCGACCCTTGATAAATCTGCCCTTTAGAATACCATTGGGTTAATTTACAATGTCCACAATGTCCCCCTCATGTCCCACCTCTTGTGGGTAAAAACATTCCCAAATTGGACTTTGCACACGTGATTTGTACAATGTAATATTGGAAAATTCCCCATCAGCAGAGTTGTAACACATTTTGCACTGGAGTTGGAAATATTGATAATAAACACGGGGAGGGTTATTTACTAAAATCCGAATTTTTCTGATTATTTTAATTTAAAAAAGTTTGCCCAAACTAGAATCCATGATTGGACCTTATTTATTATTTAAAAAACACAATTTAATTGGATCGGGGGGAAAACCCGAATCGTACAATTTTTCTGAAAGGTTTTTCCCCCGAATCATACGTTTTTTTCTGGCTTTCCGGGAAAAAGTCAGAAGAAAACGTAAAATTCGGGAAAAGCCTCTGAAAAAATCAAACAATTTCGTACAATTGCCAAAAAAGTCAAAAATAGTTTGAGTTTCTAGCTAATTCCAGTGCACACCACAGAAACTTCCATATAGGATAGGGACCTCTCCCCCTGACTTATATACAGGGATGGAGGATTTTAATAAATCCCCCCAAAAATTCAAGTTTTGCACCAAAAAGCTTTTAGTAACTTTAGTAAATAACCCCCTAAATATTATATTAATAAAAAATTCTGAATTTACCTTCCTAGGCTTCGCACAAACCTGAGGATTCAAAGATGGAAGACAAAACCTTCATGGGGGAAAGTATATGGGTAGATAGAGAAGATTTGATGAAGAAATTGGCAATGATAAGGGAGATTTTCTTTTTTGGTTAGAATAGGAGGCCCAGGCCCAAATTTGCATACCAGTTATGCTTATAGTTGACTGCTTAATTCACACGCTTAATTTCGACTTCGATGTAAAAATCGCTTGACTATTCGACCATTCGATAATCAAAGTACTGTCTCTTTAAAAAACTTTGACTTCGAAGGAAAATCGTTCAAATTGTACGATTCGAAGTAAGATCGGAGAACGATCAGAATACGATCGTACGATGAATAAAATCCTCTGATTTTGAATTCGAATGTCGGAGGATTCTATTTGATGGTCGAATATCGAAGTATTTTCCACTTCGAAATTCGACCCTTAATAAATCTGCCCTTTAGAATACCATTGGGTTAATTTACAATGTCCACAATGTCCCCCCTCATGTCCCACCTCATGTGGGTAAAAACATTCCCAAATTGGACTTTGCACACGTGATTTGTACAATGTAATATTGAAAATTCCCCATCAGCAGAATTGTAACACATTTTGCACTGGAGTTTGAAATATTCATAATAAACACGGGGAGGGTTATTTACTAAAATCTGAATTTTTCTGATTATTTTAATTTAAAAAAGTCCAACTAGAATCCATGATTGGACCTTATTTGTTATTAAAAAAACACAATTTAATTGGATCGGGGGGGAAACCCGAATCGTACAATTTTTCCGAAAAGGTTTTTCCCGAATCATAAGTTTTTTTCTCGCTTTTCGGGAAAAAGTCAGAAGAAAACGTAAAATTCGGGAAAAGCCTCTAAAAAAATCAAACAATTTTGTACAAATGCCAGAAAAGTCCAAAATAGTCGGAGTTTCTAGTTAATTCCAGTGCACACCACAGAAACTTTCATATAGGATAGGGACCTCTCCACCTTGACTTATATACAGGGATGGAGGATTTTTGAAGCATCTGACTTTAATAAATCCCCCCAAAAATTCAAGTTTTGCGCCAAAAAGCTTTTAGTAACTTTATTAAATAGCCCCCTAAATATTATATCAATAATACATTCTGAATTTACCTTCCTAGGCTTCACACAAACCTGAGGATGCAAAGATGGAAGACACAAGCCATCAACAATTTTATTTGCTGTTTTTATGTATTTAATTACCATTGTATATTTAAAAAAAAAACCCTACCTAATAAATTCAAACCTTTACTTAATAAGGACAAGTGAAAATGTGAATATGTCACGATCGGCTTCCTAAATCCCGAACAAGTGCTAAGCTCCCTGGTCACAGCTCCGCTTCCGCCTGTAGCAGATGCCGCCAGGTCTTAACTTGAAGGGAGCAAAGCAAGAGTTCTGGACAGACAAAGGGACACGGTCATTACCGAGGTTTTGGACGGAAGGTACAAGCAGGGTCAGACAGGCAGTGGTCGGTATAGGTGGCGTTCAAGCGAGGTCAATCAGGTCTGGGTTGGTACAGGCAGAGTTCAAGGATAGTCAGGCAGACAAGGGTCGGGATTAGCCGAATTCAGAATAGTCAGGCAGGCAGAGGTCAAAACACGAATTGAACAAAAATGTTGTCATGGAATGGACAGATGAGAAACTTCTTTGAGGGCCCTCCCTTGGGATATGACACGTGGCTTCAATATTTCAGTAAATTCATTTGAATATACAATTTGCGTTACAAAGGGGTCCAGAATGGTACGGACATGGGGGCTCAGGGACATATAATTTCCTTCTTTGTTTATTCTAAAGAAAAAGACATTAGTTAAACTATATAGGTTTTATGTTTTTTGTTGAAAACTTTACAAGAGAGAAGAGCTACCAGGCTACAAATGCCTGGGCCTAGTGTGGCAGCCCCAACTGTTTGAAACACTCACCCCGACAGTCTAAATGGCAGTTTCATTCTCCCTTTGGATGGGGATTCATGGTGAAGCATGTGGAGGGCTGATGAATGTGAGCAGCAAGGAAAGGGTTGTACATGGTAGAAGCAGTAGAGGACAGGGGGCTTCTTCTAGTGGAGCAACTATAGAAGAATCAGACCCCATGGGGCAAATTCACTAAGATTCGTAGTTGCGCCAGGCATAACTTCACCGCACTTCGCGACACTTCGCCAGGCAAAGTTTCGCCAGCGCTCCGTAAATTCACTAAAATCCAAAGTTGCGCTCAGGGGTAGCGTAAGGTTGCGAAGTTGCACTAGTGTTGATTCGCTAAGCGAAGCGAAGTTACGCTAGCAATGGTTAATTTGCATATGGCGCCAAATTCAAATATAAATGGAGGAATACGTAGAATCACTACAAATACCTGGGAAACCTTCAAAACATCAAATAATTTTTTTTTTTTGCCCTACACATGTGCCCACTGTATAGTTAAGTTGCCATGAGTCTGGAAATGTAGGGGGGAAGGAGGGGAGCCCCAAAATTTTTTTCGATCTTTTTCAGTCTATCACCCATAATATAGAAAAAACGCCAGCGTTTTTGGGACTTAGAAAAAATTTTAACTTTTTTTGAAGCAATCCCTATCTACTCTATTGCGCTTCGCCTGGTCTGAGGTGGCGAAGGAAGTCTGGCGTAAAAGGTAGCGTTCAGTACAATATGCGTGTTAGTGAATTTGCGTAGTTACGTCCGTTGCACAAATTTGCCAGGCGTAAGGGTGCGAAGTAACACTAGCGAATTTACGCCAGCGTTCGTTAGTGAATTTGCGAAGTAACGAAAATGACCAACGCCAGCGAATTGACGCTAGCGTTAGGCGCTTCGGCGCTTAGTGAATTTGCCCCTATGGCTAGGTCTTTCTCTATAAAGAGTCCAGCAATATCTAGTTCTGCTATGTCATTAGGACTTCATGTAGCCAGAGCCAGATTTTTCCCCCTAAAGGAGAACTAAAGCTTAAAAAGAATATTAGGCTATAAACACTACACCTAGGGGGGGTTATTTGTTAAAATCTCAAAATATTCAGGGTTTTTTCACTAGAAAACTCACATTTTTACAGAGAAAAAACTGGAATATTTTGAGATTTATTATATCCCGATGCTGCAAAAAGGCAGAATCCAAAAATCCACCATCTCAAACCTGACAAGGCCCTGTATAAGTCAATGGGAGAGGCACCTATCTCGATTTGAAATTTTAGACCAAAATCCGACTTTTTCAGGGGTTTCCGGCAAAAACTCGAAAAAATTTGAGCTATTCAGAAAATATCCTGTAAAATTCAAGCAATTCGGGAAAAAAGTCCATCCGAGTATTTTCGGATGGACTTTTAGCAGCTTAAGGTTTTAATAAATATTGAGGTTTTTTTTTCTCGAAAAATTTGAGTTTTCTTTAAACGCCTAAACAGAAAAAAATTGAGCTTTAATAAATAACCCCTAAGAATACATTATAACCGAATCCACAACTGAGAAAGAGGATTGAGTTGCAATAATACTTAATTAACATCATTAGAAGTCATTTGGGTTTTTGCTCGAAAAAAAATATGAGATAAATTTGGTAAATAACCCCCCAATTTGAAATGATTAATTTATGCAAACTTACTCCTCACAGAATGCCTTTGATCACTTTCGTAGTTTGCATTTTTTTTTTGTTTAGTGGCTTCTGAGATATTAGCAGTTTTAGACTGCTAATACCAAGGCTTTTGGCTCAATTGCTCACTCCAAAAGTCAACCAGCCCTACAGTTGACTGAATATACCGGGAAGTTCATAGAAAGTGACAGACACTTCAGCTTGCTGACACTTAGCAGTCTCACTGCTGATATCGTAGAGACCACTAAAAATGAATAAAACATTGCAAAAGTGCTGAGTCCATTTGCATGAATTTATCTTTTGGATTTAGATCCCCTTTAATTGCAGTAACTCTGTTTTTTGTGCATACAGTAATGCAGCAGTGGCTTAGCCAACATGAAAAGATACAGACAATATTCTGTAATAATAATAATAATAATAACAATAATAATAACAATAACAATAATAATAATAATAAAGAAAGAAAGCCAACCTTTACTTACCTTATAATAATTATCAGAATTTAAAATTTTCCCATTTTTTCAGAGATGATCAAGTGCATTTAGCAGAATATGATCATTATTGCAACTTGTTGCCATAACATCAAATACTTGTTATAACATCAGATACTGCAGGCCATATCCACACATGTAATTCCCATTCAGACTGGTAGGTGGCAGTGTCACACCAAAAGTGGCAAACGGGCTGTACAGTGACCTGAATTCAAAATAAAAAAAAAAATTGAGGTTTTGCATTTGTTACAAGAAATGAATTAAGATTGATGCTGTGTCTTATTTATTCTGGTATCTTCAATATAAAATACAATATTTTGTATTTTATATATTTTGTTTGTCACTTAGATTGTAAGCTCCATGGGGCAGGGACCTCCTTCCTAGTATTTCTCTTACTACATGGCACTTAAAGGGATGGTTCACCTTTAAGTTAATTTTTAGTATGTTATAGACTGACTAATTCTAAGAAAACTTTACAATTGGCCTTTTTTCTTTTTCATAGTTTTTTAATTATTTACCGTCTTCTTCTGATTCTTTCCAGCTTTCAAATGGGGGTCACTGACCCCATCTAAAAAACAAAATGCTCTGTAAGGCTACAAATGTATTGTTATTGTTACTTTTTATTACTCATCTGTCTATTCAGGCTTCTCCTATTCATATTCCAGTCTCTTATTCAAATCAGTGCATGGTTGCTAGGGGAATTTGGACCCTAGCAACCAGATGGCTGAAATCGCAAACTGGAGAGCTGCTGAATAAAAAGCTAAATAACTCTAAAAACACAAATAATAAAAAGTGAAAACCAATTGCAAATCATCTTAGAATATCCCTCTCTACATCATATGACGCATTAATTTAAAGTCCCTTTAAGCTTTCTGTACTTATATATATATTTATTGTATTTGTTATGTGACTTGTTACCTACTTGTACTGTATATAAGATGCTTGTCCGTTTGCGTTACTCAATGTTCTATCCTTGTCAGGAGAATAAAGTGAAATCCAGATTTTCAGTCGGATGTTAAACAAGTCCTACTGTCGCCTTCTTACCCCATCATCATCATCATCATCATCATCATTTATTTATATAGCGCTGTCAAGATACGCAGTGCTTGCCCCATTGCCCTCCTGTCAGTCTTATCTAGAGCCATTGCCCTTTATGTGTAGAACCAGCGGAGGATCATTCTGTTGACAGATTCTAATGCAGCTGGGGAAAGGGGTCTTTGCAAAGGCCTACACGAAGGGTTTACTTCTCCTTTAAAGGAAGAGTAACCCCAAAAAAATGAAAGCATTTAAAGTAATTAACATTAATAAACTGCCAGCATGCACTGGGAAAAGCTGTGTGTTTGCTTCAGAAAGACTAGTATAGTTTATATAAATACACAGGATACACAGTAGATAATGGATAAGTACTACTATAGTTAATAGAAATGAACTGCTGTGTAGTCCTGTCCAATACAATAGTGTTTTATCTGTTCTCTGCTGTGTATCCTGTGCTTGAATGGCTGCCCCCATGGCTACACAGCAGCTTGTTTATATAAACTATAGTAGTACTTATCTGTTATCTACTGTGTATCCTGTGCTTGAATGGCTGCCCCCATGGCTACACAGCAGCTTGTTTATATAAACTATAGTAGTACTTATCTGTTATCTACGGTGTATCCTGTGCTTGAATGGCTGCCCCCATGGCTACACAGCAGCTTGTTTATATAAACTATAGTAGTACTTATCTGTTCTCTACTGTGTATCCTGTGCTTGAATGGCTGCCCCCATGGTTACACAGCAGTTTGCTTATATAAACTATAGTAGTACTTATCTGTTATCTACTGTGTATCCTATGCTTGAATGGCTGCCCCCATGGCTACACAGCAGCTTGTTTATATAAACTATAGTAGTACTTATCTGTTATCTACTGTGTATCCTGTGCTTGAATGGCTGCCCCCATGGTTACACAGCAGTTTGCTTATATAAACTATAGTAGTACTTATCTGTTATCTACTGTGTATCCTATGCTTGAATGGCTGCCCCCATGGTTACACAGCAGCTTGTTTTTATAAACTATAGTAGTCTTTCTGAAGCAAACACACCAGTTTCAACAGTGCAAGAAACCACTATTGTCATTACAATTTCAGTTTTTTCCAGTAACTCAAAAACACAATGTTAAAGAGCCTGAGACAAAGTGTTGGCCACCTAGTACAGGTATGGGATATTTTATCTGAAAATCTGAAAGATCAACATTATGGAAAGGCCATCTCCCATAGGCTGAATTTTATTGAAATAATCCACATTTTTAAAAATTATTTCCCTTTTCTGTGTAATAATAAAACAATCGCTTGTACTTGATCCCAACTAAGATATAATTAATCCTTATTGGAGGCAAAACAATCTTATTGGGTTTAATTCATGTTTTAATGTATTTTAAGTAGACATAAGGAATGGAGATCCAAATTATGGAAAGATGCCTTATCCAGAAAACCCAAGGTCTGGATAACAGGTTCCATACCTTTAAGCACCTTAAAACAGGTATAAATTCAATTAAAAAAATGATTTCATGAACTGTGTGTTGAGCTGCCACTAGGTGGCACTTGGGTTCTACACTGGCACAAGAGCTGCCACACAGTATATGCTGAGCACCAGTATTTTTCCAACAAAATTATATTTTTTTTAAAAAAAACCCTGGCCAGGGAAAAGGGCAGAACTATCCGTTCTTCAAGTGGTACAAGCATGATGAAAATGTTGCCGTGGGATATACATTTTTGGTTATTTTCTCGTTGAAGAGTAAAAAAAGAGATCATTGTACATGGAATGAAGATAATACCGTTGTTATCTCCCTATTAGTGCTGTGCAGTTATGTCTTTCTTACCCTTTAAATGTTGCCTGATACTGTAAGAAACAGAGACAGGGGGAACATATGAGTTTGAGTGTGACTTTTGGCACCCACTTTTTCTGACTGCCATCTGGACAAAGTCCAAGTAGGTGCTGATAGTGAAGACTATTGTTTACTGTCATTTGCTATTTGATTAAAGCTGGCCATAGACGCAAAGATCCGATCGTAGGAATCGAGGATTCGTACGATTTTCGGACTGTGTGTGGAGAGTCCCGACATTTCTCACCCAGTGGAGATCAGTCGGATCAATCGGATCTTTGCGTCTATGGCCAGCTTAAAGTGTAAAGGTGGCCATAGACGCAAAGATCTGCTCGTTTTGGCAACATCGCCAAAAGAGCGGATCTTTCCCCGATATGCCATTAACGAGCATGGCTATATCGGGGGTAATCTGATTGTTCCACCATATGGCCGAACGATCCGATTACGATGTTCCATGGGCTCCGGCGGGATCGATCGGGTCAAAATCAAACCTGACCGATCGAACGATCTCCACCGGACGAAAGATCACACACCACACACGATCCGAAAATCGTACGAATCCTCGATTCGTACGATAGGATCTGTGTGTCTATGGCCAGCTTAAGGCATTTTTTAGTAACTTTAGGTGCAAAATGTCTCAGTGTTCTCTATTTATTGATAATGCGTTGAGTGCAGACGAGCTCTTGTCTTTGTCTGTATGAAGTTTGTGGTCACAATCTCACCTAATAGTTTCAAATTTAGTGGTGAGCACAACTTTTTTGCTATAGTTTATACAGGAACTGTGACCAGCTCCATGTTGTAGCTCTCACCCAAGCAGGGCCTGCCTTAGGCCTATTGGACTAATTGGGCCCAATAGGGCCCAGCACCTCTGGGGGCCCCGCACCACAGGGCAGCACAGATAATATTTCCCTCAGCACATGATGCTGCCTGGCCTGCCCCCAACTTTGAGAGTCCAGCCCATCCCCAAATCCATAGGTCCAGCCCACCTCCAACTCTGATAAGCCAGCCTATCCCCCAACTCCATAGGTCTAGCCTGCCCCCAACTCTCATAGGCCCATCTTTCCTCCAACATTGATAGGCCCTGCCTGCCCCCAATCCAACCAAGCCTGCTCCCAAGCTGAATCGGCCCAGCCTGCCCCAAACTAATTGGCCCAGTCCACTCTCCTATTTCCTCCCTTTCTCTCTTACCCTGTGTGCCCCTATTATGTGCCCCTATTTCATCCCTCTCATTCTCTTACCTTGTCTGCCCCTTTCCTTTCTATTTTGTGCCTGTATGCCCTTATTTTCCTAAATACTTGGTGTGTCAGTAGCCAGCAACACTTTGTCTAGGGGCCCCGCCAACATGGTCCCAATTGGGCCCCACATTTGATAGGATCAGCCCTGCACCCAAGCCATGGAGGTTGCACCTAAGTGTCCTCTCTCTGTTACCCGTCCCCTAACTTGCATAGTAGTGATGGGCGAATAAATTGGGCAGGCGCGAATTTGCTGCAAATTTTAAGGTTTCGCTGCCGGCGTCCAAAAAATGTGGATGCGCGTCGGAAAGGTCGCTTGTGTCAAAAACATTGTGCATCAACACCATTCGGCCGCCCATTGACTTTAACACCGGCGACAAAATTGACGCGGATTGACGCGGGCATCAGAATTCAAGTTTCACGAATTCGATAATATTTCGCCGAAGTGAAACGGGAGAAATTCGCCCATCACTATTGCATAGCATTCAGATGCCCAAGCAAGAACCACCGACAGGTGAAGGCAACAGTGGAACCAATAGTGCCCCAATAGGCATGAAACGCATTAGGCCTCCTATCTTATGTCCTAATAAACAGTTTTATATTTTTAATTTACTTTTGTTTTGGATTTTTTGGCAAATCTCACTACATATCAACTTTTCTGCCTACAGTGGAACCCTCTTCTTGTCCAGCACAAGGTGCAAAGCACACCCAGACACCAGTGCCATTTGAAGAAGCTTAAAGGCCCATGTTTGGCACCCGTAGAGCTCTTGCTTCTGGGGTTTCTGTAAATGTCCCCTCCTGCATCTACTTTTATTATGTTGTTATGGTTCTTATCTATATAGAAGTTGTGTGTGTGAATAAGTGCAATTAGTGCAGTTTGGGGTATGAAGGTAGAACAAAAGAATCATTGTGCAGTCACTTGACCAGCCTGAAGATCTCACACTCACCAAGATACTAATGAATGAGGACTAAGATGTGACGTTTGATTTATAGACATTTTTGTGCTTTAAAAAAGAACACGTGTGTCATCTTCCACTGTTTATATGGTCCTTCTGGTATTTATGGATTTACTCTTGTCAGAAATATGCACTTCTTTCAAACAATTATGATATCATGTCCTTAGAAGCAACATAAATATTTTAAATTCAAACTTTCAGCGCCAGCTGCTATGTCCTGGCATTGTTCAGGGTGATGGAACACATCATTGTTCACTGTGATGGAGCAACCACTGATCAGTTCATGCAACACGTTTCCAGCAGAAAGGGGGCTTCTCAAATGCAATTTAAATGTAAATGTTGATGATGTGCCTCACCAAAAAGCCAAAATCATCAATGAACAGGGCTCATTATATGCCTTATCAATTACACCTTGATTATGAGAGTCAACAGTAACCACCAATGAAGCCTTATCTGATGACATGAATTTAGAAGAAAAGGTTGATAGTGAATCCCACTTATTCTTAGCCCTAAGGCTAGTGACAGTCAATGGCATAATTACCACTTTGGTTTCTAATGATAAAACAAAATCATGAGATGAAAACCTTCTGCTTCACACAAGAACACGTTTGTGTTTTTGTAGTTGTTAAGGATGTCAATTTGTGCATGGGCAAACACCAGTGATGGGTGAAATTTCTTCCGAAAAATTCGTGAAAAAATTTTGAAAATCGTAAATTGACGCCCCCGTCCAATATTGGATGTGCGTCCGAAAAGTCAATGTTGACGCTGGCGTTAAAGTCAATGGGCGTCCAAATAGTGTTAATGTGCGGCGATTTTGACGCAAGTGACTTTTCAGACGCACGTCCAAAATTTTTTGACGCAGCCGAATTTTACAAATTTACCAAACACTTTCAATGAAAAATGTTCGACTGGACTGGCAGGGCACCGGGAGATAACCTGATGGGCCCCAGACCTGTTCTTTACCCTGCCATGAGACACAGTTGTATTGAGAGCATCATGGTGGACTTGAAGATTCGAAGTGGGATGAGAAGTGAGGTGTCAAGGTTATACGGCTCAGTTGCTTAGGATTCGGGACCAAGGAGGAAGCTGGATGCAGTAAAATTCTATTCATGGTTTCCGAAGGGATAAGAAAGTTTGTGGTCTGTTCAGGCAATAGGATCAGGGCAGGCAGTGATAAGCAATTAGAAAGTCAAAGCAGGTCAGGAACCAGAGAATCAAATCAGAACAATAATTAGGAGCACCCAGGAAAACTCCAATTTTTAAAGGTTTCAAAGATATTTGTAATTTTTAGTGCATCGTTCAGAGTTTTTTTTCCTGTTCGTACTTTTTTTTTTTTTTTAATTCAGATCTTTTCATATCTCTCATGGCATTCGTGGTTTTAGAGAAGTAGGGGTATATTTATCAAAGAGGGAAGTTAGAGATCACCACAGTCCTCTAGAGGGAAATTTCGCCACTCTCCATTCATTTCTATGGAATTTTTAAAAGAGTATTCGTCCTTTGATAAATGCGCCTACACAATATGTTGGCGCTATATAAATACATGTTAATAATAAAATAATAATAAGACCGCATAGAAATGAATGGAGAGTGGCAGAATTTCACTCTAGTGGACTGTGCGATTTCTGACTTCACTCTTCGATAAATATACCCCGTAGAGTTTAATCATGCTTTCAAAAAACTCTAATAAGATTGAGATTTGACCTTTGAAAAAAATGGGCCTCTATAACTTGGGGTTTGATTTTGAACCTCACCACACCTTTACTAGATGTCTTGTACTACCATTTTTGCCTATGATAACGCCTTACTGGGTTGACACAGCACTATAACAAGGTTACGTGTTTTTATTCACATTTTATTGCCAAACTGCTGCTGAGAAGGTGGTTCCAGTGTTTCCATATTAAGGTCCTACACACTCTCTTTATTCTCTGTTGTCAATGAACCTTTTTTAGCAGATGTTTTCGGGGAGGAGGGTGTATACAGGGAGAAGAGACTCAAAGAGCTGTAGGTAGGAGAACCTAGCAATGCAAAATAGTGACATTTGGGAAAGATGGTGGAACAAAAACATCATATTAGGGTTGTTGACCTACAGATCTTAACAGCTGTTGAAGGTCAACTTGTGTCCTTCAACAATGGCTATAGGTAGTAGGGTCCTAAGGACCCAAACAAAGTTAATTTTGCCCTAGACCTCCTTCCATCTTATTGTTGCATAAACAGGCCCAGATTTCGGGCTTGGGCATCCCTAGGCCCGCTGGGTCCTAGCTCCCGCACCCTCTCAAGTGCATACTCCCCCCAAATCAAGGCCTGTGCATAAACCAAAACTAAACTCGTATTAACGTTAAATTCCTATTCTTAGCATCAACTTTCTTGCCAAACACTTAAAACAATATTAGTTAGAAATTAATTACTTATATATATTAATTTTGTTGAATGAATGAATGACCGGCCAGGGAGCTAGTCGCTTGCACAGTGCTCTCATTTTATCTTTCACGTGTGAGATTTCACATTTGAAAAGAAAAGAGCGCCCTTGTGATTCAGAAATCTCTCGCTGAATTCGCCCCTTTTGCTCCACGAATGTCTCTGAAAATACAGGGAGCTATTTCATGTTATCAGAGGACACACCATAAAATACTGATTATGTTACACAGCTGAAAACAAAGAATGAATTTAAATGTCTGGATTTTCCTTTCCCTTCATTAATTTTTATTGCCGTATATTATTGGTGCTCTGGAAGAGAGAGGCTTTCTGTTCGGTTTCGTTTTTAAGGTTGTTGTCCATCTCCACCCCATCCTGGTGGAAACTAAGGAGCGTTATCTTATTTCAAATCCCAGAAAATCACACCTTTCCGTCTTTGTTCTTTGATACAGCCAAATAAGCAAAGCCATTCAGCGGGTAAACAAGCTGCGCTCAGACGGTAACTAAACGTTATAGCACCAGACTAGTATTTGGTAATGCAATGGAAGCAACAGAGTAACTGCTATGTAAACAGCTATGGCTCTGTTTTAGCATATGGAAATGCGAGAGGGAGAAACGCAACATTGTACGGCCAAACTAGTCCCAGTTCAATGGTCATTCCTGTAAATATATAGAAGATTGTACCCTAATGGGTCAATGACAGAGTGTCTGCTTCATCTGAGTAATGCAAACGATGATACATTTGAGGACTAATGCACTAAACGCTGGAGATGAGTGTACAGACAACTGCGGTGCGGATATTGCTGGAGTGTTCCATTCCAGATTTGTCTATTTAAGACGTTCCATCATTTCACAAGTTATTATTACAGGTATGGGAGCCTTTATCCGGAAACCCGTTATCTAGAAAGCTCAGAATTACAGAAAGGCCATCTCCATAGACTCAATTTTATCCGAATCATCCAAATGTTTGAAAATCATTTCCCTTTCCTGTAGCCTGTACTTGATCCCAACTAAAATATAATTAATCCTGTTTTGGAAGCAAAACAATTCTATTGGGCTTATTTAGGGGGTTGTTTACTAAACTCCGGTCAGGTGTTTTGTGGCAAAACTCGATTTTTTTCGAGATTTATTAAAGACAAACACAGCAAAAAGCCAAAATCCAAACATCCACCAAGTGTATAAGTCAATGGCAGAGTTTCCTATCCAATTTTGAAGTTTCTGTGGTCTGCGCTGGAATTAGCCCGAAAATCCGACTTTTGCTGGCTTTTTAGGCAAAAATCTTACGATTCAGGTTTTCGTTCAATTTTATCGAGTTCTTACTTGAGTTGATTAAATCAAGCTTTTCAAATAATAAATAAAGTCAAATAGTGGATTCTAGCTTGGTCAGACTTTTATTTAAAAAAAAATCTGAAAAACTCAGGTTTTGAGAAATAACCCTCTTAATGTTTGGATTTTCTAGAACTGTTGACTTAAGGGAGGACGATCCAAATTACAGAAAGTTATCTATCCTAGGTCCCAAGCATTCTGGATAACAGGTCCCATACCTGTACTAATATTATTTATATAGCGTCAACATATTCTGTAGCAATTTACAGAGATTATACATCAGTCCCTGTACCACACACACTCACATCCACACACACCGGGCCAGTTTTATTAGGAACCAATTCTCCTGCCTCTATGTGGGTGATTTATCAACATTTGATTTAAAATTTTTGCCACAATTCAAAAAATTTTCTGCACAAAAAACCAAATTCGAATTAAATTTTCAAAAACTTGAATGTTTGGTTTATGTTTGGTTAATTAAGTAGTGATGGGCGAATTTGCGAATTTCCAGAGAAATTCACGAAACGCCGAAAAATTTGCGAAACGGCACTGGTGTCTCGTTTTTGACGCTGGCATCCGTTTTTTGGACACTAGCACACATTCGCCAGCGTCCATAAGACGGACGCCGGCATCCATTTTTTTTATGCCGGCGCTGAATCGCACAAATTCACCGCAAATTTGCGCCTGGCAAATAAATGGTGACCTCCTGTGCTCAACTTTGAAGGCCTGAATCATTACTGATATAAGGATTTTGAAACTTTAGGCATTTAATATCAGAACATCAGTCTTAACTTTTTTTTTATGGTCTGTATATGCTGATAAAACTTTTTACAAAGGCAATTCCTCAACTTTTCTCATTAAATGAGGAATGAATGGTTTTCCTATGGTGAAGAGGTTTGGTGTATCCTGTTGTGTTGAATCGATCACATTTTCTCAGATATATTTCTAGATGATTTGTTAATACGTGTAACGTAAGGTATCCAAAATCCAGAACTAACTCCAAAGACCCAGTCTCGGCTCACCCTTCTGCCTATAGTGGCCACCTTTGCTACTCAGATGCCACCAGGTCTTAATGTGAGAGGACCAAGGAGAGAGTTCTGGGCAGGCTAGGGAACCAAACGTGTAGTGGTAGAATGGGAAATCAGAAGCATAGTCTATGACCAGGCTGGGTAGGAACAGGCAATGCAGTACTAGATCAGGAAACAGAGAAATAGTGAAGATCACAGGCTGGGGTCAAAAACCAAATAGTAATGCAGTACAGAGTCAGAATCAGTACAGGCAGCAGGATAGCAAAGTCAGGGACAGGCAAGGGTCAGGAACAAAGACCAGACTTGAAAAACACACCCAAGAACTAAAGGAATAGACCTTACATTGGGCAATGCGAAAAAGTACTGTACATGGCACCTTTAAATATTTGAACTTCGCACCATGCACGATGATGTCATATGTGGCGAGGCACGACATCAAAGAAGAATCGGCGAGCGCAAAGGACCACCGCGCTATTCCAGATACCCTCACAATACCGTTTCTTGAATTTTTAATAATCGTAATTCAATCAACCATGGGGGAGCAATTTGTTTATTTTACAGAGTTGAACCGCAGCATATCATTGACAATATCAAAAGGAAGGTTCACACTGGCTACATTGCAAAGTCTTTTGACTGGTCATAGTTTATGATTGGTCCTGGTCTCACTAACAAATAGTGAACATTTCCCAGCAAGTATCATGTTAACACTTGCCCATGGGACTGCAGTGTCCATTTGAAGGGCACCTGTTGCCCTAAAATATTTTCCCCCACCAAAGGTGCAGACAAATAGAGCCCTCACTCTGGTTGGGGGTAACAGTAATGTCTTTAGAAAAAAATTGGCCCTGCCAGCGCTAGGACATTCACACCAGGAGGGAGCTCTCTTTGAAAATTAGGGACTGATATATCAAAGGTCAAATGTTAGGTTTTTTTTTTACCTTGAATGACCTCGAAACTCGAATGGTATCTTATTTAAGAAAAAATTCAAACATCTAGAATTAATGTTACAACTTGAAAACTCGAATCGAATTCGAATGCAATTTGAATCGAGTTTTTCAATGAAAAAAACTTCTGGGAGACTATTAACTTCTTCAAATAAGTCAGAGGACCTCAGCCATTGACTCCTACATGAACTCGGCAGGTGGTGACCTATTGAATTCGAGTTACTTCCAGGGTAGGGGATGATACATCTCTACTTTGAATCCAGATATGAATTTCGAATTTGAATTTGAGTTGGTGGGTTTAAACCTGAAAATGTGAGTTTTGTCCAAAAAAACAACTCGAAAATTCAAATTCAAATTCGAATTTACCATACGAACCTTGGTACATCTCTTATCCTTTAATGCAACTTTACTTTGCATTAACCTACACTTAATATGACTCTATAACAACCTTCTCTAACACTGAAATTCTCCCAGAGCCTCCCAACTGATCATAAAATAAACACATTTTGTAAAGAACACTAATCACGTTGGACATCTCTATGCAATTGGCTCGTATGTTAATAGAACTGTCACTCTAGATGTATGTATCTCTATGGCCGAAGTATCTGTGTCTATATAACGACTTTGTGTGTTGGCGTTGCTATGCACGCTCATAGAGATGTAATTGCAAGAGGCTATATTTGTATCAAGGTCTTCCTGGAGTGTGAGAGTCACTTTTCATGTTGACAAATATATAGGTTTGTCTGTTTCCAATAGATTGTGTAAGGTCAGCCTGCACCTAATAAAATTGGTGTTAAAATGTCTCTCTTGCACTCGCTGGTAACTGAGACCCCCAATTCTATTTCTGCCTGAAATTCCAGAAGATCCTTGTGTATATTGTGCAAGACATTCTTTATCCGGATTTACACATAATGTTCTATTTATACCCACCTATCTGGGAGAAAGTATTTCCGCGGTTCATTAATCCATTTTGGCTTCATAACAGAGATCCTCAAAGTCTTTTAAATACTTTTTTTTAATATGTAAGACACAGCCAAACATTGTACAGGTATGGGATCTATCATCCAGGAGCTTATTATTGAGAAAACTCTGAAAGCCGGCAATTCCATTCCATACGGTATATTCTTTGAATAAATAATTCTATCCTTTCTCCGAATTATAATAAGGAAATGATGTATAATTGCCATTACCTAACCCAGTCTAAATCCACCAGGATAGCACAACAAATTATGGAAAAGCAAGATCCCAGCCATTTTGGATAATGGATTCCATATCTGTAAAATAATCTGTAGAAGAAGAAAATATGGGTTAATATATAGAATATGCAATATATAGTATTTCTGTCTTATTTCAAAGACGACCATTGGAGAATTAGTAAAAACAAAAGAACATCTATGTTGTTTTCCTTGAACTAAAAGTATGTTTCTCACTAGAAAGTATAGGCAACTTAGGGCAAAAAGTTTTCCACCTGCTCAAAGTTGTGTGATTGACCACCAAGTCAATCCACGTGGGAAAATGACTCAATCTTGTAATGACAAAAAATCTTTCCTATTACACAATTTAAGTAATTTTTTTACATTGAGGCCAATTATATGGCATTTTCAGAACTCTTGTCAACCAATGCTGGGTTTTACAAATAGATGTGTCTATCAGGTAGAAGCTCTGCACAGATAACCAGGGATAAATAGAGCACACCCCTTATTTCTTCTTCTAAAGACATTGAGGGTCATTTATTAACACTGGGCAAATTTGCCCATGGGCAGTAACCCATTGCAACCAATCAAATTGCTGCATTCATTGTTCTTCTTACAGTTGGCTTTAAAAAGCTAATCACTGATTGGTTGCTATAGGTAACTGCCCATGGGCAAATTTGCCCAGTATTGATAAATGAGCCCCATTATGTCCCAGTCAAAAGACTATTGTAAAGGTTGCTGACCCTCTCCATGGGGATTTAACTGACAGGAGCCTATGTGCTGAGTAATTACCACTTGTAAACTAGGCATGAACTGCATCTTAAACAATATTTAATAAACTGAAAATGTCAGTTTCAGACAGAAAAACAAAGTCTTTTAGGAAGGCTGAGAGTCTTTTAGGAAGGCTGAGGGTCAGGACTAGCAGCAAAGAATCAAGTCCATATAAATAGGCTGAAGGCTAAAGGTCAAGGGCAGATGACAGACAACATGAATCCAGAAAACTGGCCAACAGTCCAACTGGGGAGTCAGAACTAGATAATGGAGAACAAAGGGCAGGACAGGATTTACTGAAACAAGAACTTAGGATCAGGACCAGAACAGGATCTCAGGAACAGAAACAAGGTCTCAGGAGCAGGAACAAGATCAAAGGAACAGTAGCTCAAGACTTGGACAAGGCAGATGGGCCATTGATCCAGCACCAGGGAGTCAGGGAAGTGGGCTGAAATAGCCCTTTAATGAGCCATTGCCTGCAGATGGGCAACGGGTGTTGACCAGGGACTATTGATGGGGGGGGGGGAGCAAACACATTGCCTCCTGTGGTTTAAACAGAAGCAGCCAATATATACAACAGGTCCTTGGTTCAAAACTAGGGAGTTCCTGATAGGCACAAGCAGAATGCAAATTCTAGTCAGGCCTTTCCTATTCATATTCCAGTCTCGTATTCAAATTAATGCTCATTGGTAGGGTAGTTTGGACACTAGCAACCAGATTGCTTAAATCACAAACTGGAGAACTGCTGAATAAAAAGCTAAATAACTCAAAAACCATAAATAAGAAAAAATTAAAACCAATTACACATTGTTAAAGAATATCACTCTCTACGTCATACTAAAAGTTCATTCAAAGGTGAACAATTTAATGCTTTATAGATAACCGGGTGATAGGTTTCATTTTAATACATATATATATATATATATATATATATATATATATATATCCCACAAAGAAGGTCCGCACTCTCAGGACTTAAATTTAAATCAAAATGTTTTATTAACTAAACGACTAACGTTTCGGCCTCTCCAAGGCCTTTCTCACACTTTGAGAGGCCGAAATGTTAGTCGTTTAGTTAATAAAACATTTTGATTTAAATTTAAGTCCTGAGAGTGCGGACCTTCTTTGTGGATGAATATTTAAAAAAATTTGGACACTGCACCCAGGCAAGGTTGAACAGTTTGACCAGAGTGCTGGCTCCTCCATTGATTCTATATATATATATATACTGGATATAAGTCTACTAGAAAATCATGTAAATAAACCCAATAGGCTGGTTTTGCTTCCAATAAGGATTAATTATATCTTAGTTGGGATCAAGTACAAGCGACTGTTTTATTATTACACAGAAAAGGGAAATCCATTTTTGGATAAAACAAAGTCTATGGGAGATGGCCTTCCCGTAATTCGGAGCTTTCTAGATAATGGGTTTCCAGATAACAGATCCCACACCTGTATGAGTAGCCAAATTTTAATACAATATATAATGTAATCTTAGAAACAGGATGGAAACAGAAAAAAGCAGCAGGATATCAGGTATAGCTTTCTTATGTCAAAAAGAAATCAAGATATTGTCCTTCTTATCATTATAATATATCATTAAACACACTGTAAATATTAACTAGATCGAAATCATTGTATCAGGAACAAGCGCTAGCATCTTCCCAGATGTTTGTCAGAAGACCTTGAGATCACAGGAACACATGATGCAGCTCAACAGGACTGGGAGGTAGAAATGAAATCCGCTGCTTAATTGGAGGAAACTCAGTTGTAACCTCATTTCTCACAACTCCGGGCTTTCTGGTTGAATGAAGTTTATGTAACTGTGACTGTATCAAACAATAACATCTCTGTCAAACTTCAACAAATGTGACCTTTACTGTCAAGGAAGCTTTGATTGCTGGTCTAAAAATGTTTGATTATCGTTAATAGATAATGTATTTAACTGACAATCTGATAATGGGCTTGGAAAATCTCCGGGTATAAACTACTCATTAAATCGCATCTGCAAGAGAACCATTGTTTTGTAGCTTTAGTTCTTTTCACAAATATATATATATATATATATATATATATATATATATATATATATATATATATATATATATCTATCATGTTTCTTATTAATGTGTGTGTGTGTGTGTGTCTAATAAGAAACAGGAATTTCCATAGAGAGCCAATAAATTAAGGTCAGTTATGCACAACTACCTGAAACGTTTCTTACTAGAGTATTAACTATGACCTAGCTGATTCATACATTTAGGGCCCATTTATTAAACCTCAATTTTTTCTGGTTGAGGTTTTAAAGGGGAAAAGACAAATATTTCGAGGAAAATAAAAACTAATAGTTTTAGAGATTTAGAGATACCCCAAAGCTGCTAAAAATCCAAATCAATGGCAGATGTCCCTTAAATTGTTTCTTGACATTGTGATCTGCGCTGGATAATCCAATAAAATTGAGGTCTTCGCCCAATAACCCGAGAAAGTCGAGTTTTCGCAGAGACAATTCGATAAAGTTGAGTTTTCAGAATGCGATACAAATTGATGCTCAATTGTGTCGCAACGTTTTTCTGCTCCGACTAACAAGAAAGCCATCTCGCATACACTCCATTTTATCCAAATAATTCAAATTTATAAAAATTATTTCCTTTTTTTCTCTGAAATAATAAAAAAAGAAGCTTGTACTAGATCCCAACTATGATATAATTAATCCTTATTGGAGGCAAAACCAGCCTATTGGCTTTATTTAATGTTAAATTTAAGCAGACGGGGAGGCCCATTTATTAAAGGTCAAGTTCTAGGTATTGGAGCTTTTTGAAACCATGATTAAACTCTTTTTCTCTAAACCCCGAATGTCATGAAACAATGTGAATTTAAAAAGCACAGTTGAAAAAAGTGCTGAATGAACAAAAAAAATGA
This sequence comes from Xenopus laevis, assembly GCF_017654675.1. Classification (NCBI taxonomy): domain Eukaryota; kingdom Metazoa; phylum Chordata; class Amphibia; order Anura; family Pipidae; genus Xenopus; species Xenopus laevis. The sequence goes on along the minus strand of NC_054379.1, from coordinate 9,093,109 downwards.
ATACCTCTAAAACCTAAAAATTTGATTTTTTCAAACAATTCCTATTGGGAAACAAATTGAAAACCTCTGAAAAACAGTCCAATAGGACCAGTGCATCTCTTATCGACTTCTATATAACCTCGACAACTTTAACCTGGTGAATTTTTGTATTAGAGGTTTTTTTTTGTTTTTACACTTAATAAATCTCAAATATTTAGAGCTTTAAAGAAAAATAGGGAAACCAAACATTTTTAATGATTTGTTGAAAAAAAAGAAATTTGTGTTTTCATTTTATAATTATATAGGCCCATGGGATTCAATGCTTGGCAGAAAACACCAGGAGCTCATCTCCCCTCAGGTTCCATCACTGATATAATATGTCATGACTGAAGCTACAAGGTCCAAAATTGGTAAGGCAAATTCCCATGGTCTATAGAAGGAAACTTCTCATTCATTTGATCCAAACAGAATGGATGCGATTAAGATCAGATCAGGAAATCCATCAGGAATGGTTACATGTTGTCAATGTTGCAGATATGGAAATAGCCTGATAAAAACCCAACTTACGCGAGGCCTAGGAAAATAAGTTAAAGGGACCTGCAGCTGCTTGAGACAAAAATAAAAAAAAAATAAAGTAAACTTTCTAATTGAATGACAAGCCTTGAGGCGGAACTTTACTTCAGACTGACTTTAATTAAAGACGCTTTCAAATAAATGGCAGTTGGCTTCACACTGGTGACAGAGAATGACAGGTCTATTTAGCTGGACTCCTGGGATCCACATGGACTGTTTTCATACTGCAGAAAAGTCTCTTATGAGACTGAAAACCTCTATCCACTCGAAGAAGGACCCTATCTTGTGTTAATGGGATGCGGAGAGCCTTTCCTGTGTGAAAGGAAGGGATTCCTGATGTCAAACTGTCAACAAGAGTGGCAAGGTCTAAACCTTTCCTGAATCCCTTTTTACAAATGGCAGGCCGATTGTCTGTGTGTTTGACACTTCATAAAAACAATAAGAGCCAGTGCATAGAGTTTCTTGGATTAACCTTAACTTGAATGAACATTAAGGCTTTCAGTGCAATCTTTAGGGGTTGTTTACTGGAGATTAGATTCAGTGTTTATTAAACAAGACATGGAATGAAAGGTAAAAGTGGCCAGCTGCTTCCCAAATACACAGAAATTGAATGTGGACCTTAGAAAAGACACAAAAATATTTCCCCCTTATTTTTATTAGTTATAGGAAACAGGATTAGAATTATTGAGCAGGTAAAATACTTGAGATGGGTTTCCAAAACAAACATCTTACTCCAGAGAGTTCCAAGTCTTGGTAACAGTAGCCCTGTTATCTGTGCCACCCCACTTCTTTGTGTAAATATTTAAATGTAAAGACAAAAAGGAATGTTGAAAGAGAGGAAGAGAAAAACAGAAAATTAAATTAGATAAACAGTAGCTGAGCCTGCATAAACATCATGATTACGTTGCCACAAATAATATGGTAGATGGAACATCACATGGGAACATAAAGACATTGCCTGCTCCATGTGGAGTCCCGTAGAGTCTATGTACAGACAGAGTAGGTTTTATGGCGTCTTTTGCTTAACAGTGGACAGAGGTAGATAAAAACCATCTGTAAACCTTGCGTAACCTGTTTTAAGGTCACTCAGAGGGTGTAGGGTGCATCTATAAATGTTATATAGTCCATGTTGCTCTCTGGAGCTGAATGAGTCCCCTGGTCTTTAGTAGTCTGGTATTTTATAACTGATGTGACTGTAACACTCTTTATAGATATTACAAACCCCATGTTTCTGGATAGATGCTGCATTTGAGTCAAGTGAGTCTCAATATCTTCAGTTACAGATGTGAACAGGACCTTAGGTGGCCTCCCCTAACTTTATTATGCATAACACAACTCACAGAGTATGTAGATATTGGCACTAGTGATGGGCGAATTTATTCGCCAGGCACAAATTTGCTGTGAATTTGCATGATTCGACCCCAGTGACAGTTCAGATGGCCATTGATTTTAATGTGCGTCAATTGTCGCCAGCATCAGAATTGTTGCCGTTTCGCAAATTTTTCGCCCCTTTTGCGAATTTCATGGCGAATTGAACGGAACAAATTTGCCAGTCACTAATTGCCACTTTGTGCATGATTATTGCTCAGCATCCATCATATACCATATAAAAAAACTCAAGCAAGGCTGGACAGGGCCAAACAAGGGAATTATGTGAAGGAAGGGCAGATTCATTTTTATAAACTGTAAATAGGTCAATGCATATTCTCCCAAAGGCACAAAAAGCAGTGGCAGCTCTGTAGACAGCTAACCTACCAATTATGTTTTATGTTGGTTTTGGAAATCCAAACCAAAACTCCAGCAGAAGGCCATATTTGCCTCCTACTTTTCTTCTGAAGCCCAGTTCATCTCATTCAATAGTGCGTTACTATTGGTATTAAACTGACATTTCGGTTTTCCATGAAGATGGAACATTGTCAGGCTGTTCATAACAATCTGTATTTCCATGTATAAAATTAGGTGAAATTCTGGATGGGGCGCAGTGATGTTCTAAGTTAGTGGTCTCCAACCAGTGGCTTGAGAGCAGCATGTAGCTCACCAACCAGTTGGATGTTGCTGCCAGTGGCCTCAAAGCAGGTGCTTATTATGTTATAATAATTCCTGGCTTGGAGGAAGGTTTTGGTTGCATAAAAACCAGGTCTATTGCCAAAAAAGAGCCACCTGTAGGCTGACAGTCCACATAGGAGCTACCATTAGTCAGTCACAGCCCATAATTGGCACCCCCAGGAACTTTTTTTGTGTTTGTGTTGCTCTCCAACATTTATATGTGACTCACAGGTAAAAAAAAAAAAGTTCCTGTTCTAAGTGATCTGCACATCTACTCCCAACTAGCTGACCTTGGATATGATAAAACAAAGAGAGATACAACAAAAATAACCTTATTTGCAGGAGTTGTGTCAGTTTAACACTTAAGCAATGTGTTGTTTTACTTAAAGTCATCTATGCATCCCCCAAACCATATTACAGTATAACTGAGCTTCTCTGGCATAAATTAGCTATTCCAGCCACTGGACAGACATAGCTGCCATTCCAAGCAAGATCTTCCTATGGTTACAAAAGCTGCTTATATTTGTACCAACAAATCTGCTTGGACCCTCAGGTAACACCAGACTAAGGATTGGATTGGGTTTTTAACACAAATGTAACAGTAAAGAGTTTCAACATATTTTCAATTGCATCTTTGAACGTTCTGGGATTATAAGGAAATCAAGATGATAAATTTTCCATAAGAAGGACAAAATGCAAAGTGAGGCATTACCCCTTCTAATGTACCCATATTTTTCACTGATCGCAGCCAAGGGGACCTGGGACAAGTTTTTTGCTATTTAAAAATCAAACATTGCCTTATAGCTTGTGTTTTTCTTAGTCAAAGTTGTGTGAGCATTGATCATAATCTGCACAAATAAATCGGTCACTCGATATATTGTCTTCCTACAAATCCATCTTAATCTATTCCTCTTTACTATTGTTCATCCTCACTCGCCTCTATTAGTTGTTAAACGTCATTGATTATTCTGGTAAACAGGGAGAGAGTAGTGACCAGGTTTATAGAACAACAGAATTCAGGTTGTCAAAGAAATGCTTGCAATACACTTAGCCTTTAGTAAACACTTGATCGGCCCTGCTGACTGGAAATTGAGGCTTTGGTTTGTTGTCATGTTAGAGCTGGATTATTGTTTCGTTGTTTTACTTGTCTAGACCGATTAGCCACTCCCTTCTACCTCTCCTGCTCCTCTGTTCAACCAACTTTGTTGTTTTTTTTTCTAATGAATTTAGTGAGTTCTTTATATTTTTTCATAAGGCGAAATAACACATTCTCCCATTAATTCCTATAAGAGACCAATATAAATTGCACTAAATAGTTTTCTCTCTCTTTACCATACAAAGGTTTATACATCTTAAGGCTTAAGCTGGCCATTTGCTCAGATCTGCTCAGTGTCAGGAGCGTTCAGCCTCCCGTCTGAGATGGCGGTGCCCCATGGTCGTGTAGTTATGTCATCATGTCGTTTTGTGATGTGGCAGTTTCTAATTTCATCACACCATTCTTTGGTGCGAAAATTCAAAATAAAAGGATGCTAGCAACCTGGGTTCAATGTCTGTATCTAGGCCTTCATGGTACAGTTCCTTGGTGGTCCTAAATTGCTAATTTGCCACGATCCTTTGATTTCTGACCTCTTGCCTTGATTCTCTACTTGCTGCCTGCCTTGATATTTTGCCTGGATATGACTACAAACATTCTTAACCCTTTGCTACATCCTTGGTCCTAACTGCAACCTACTAGAGCCTCCAGGTCCTGACAGTCTGGAAGTATCCCCAACCATCTGGTCATGTAAGGTCAGGGTTGACCTTAACAAACCATCCTGTTATCCTATGGGAACGCAAATGAGCTTTCAAAAGTGAATATTTTATCTGACTGCAATCCTGCTGCTTAGCGTTGCAAAGTTTGTTTTCCATAATAACCCCCAAATCCTTCTCGGTTAAAAAATCCCCAACACAATTTCATTTATTATGCTGTACATAACTGCACATTTATCAACCTTGAACCTCATTTGCTGATCTGCTGAACAGTCAACACAATTTATTCAAATCAACTGTTTAGTGGAGATAGATTTCATGGAACCTACTTTTTGTACAATTTAATATCATCAACAAACACAGAGACAGTTCTTACGATGCCAACTGAAATGAAATGTATTAATGCAATGTTACAGAGATTTAATAGGACCTTTAACATTGAGAATAATGTGCCAATATATCATGCAGGAGCATGGCAAATCTCTACAGCAAATAAGCAGGATTATAAAGATATAATGTTGATAGCTCTAAAGAACTCGTAGAAGAAGAGAGAAAAGAAAAGGTGTGTACTGTAAAGATACAGTATGCCAGATAAAACTACAGGGGATGCCTTTAGAAACTCACATTTTTAGGGGTAAATCTACCCGTGTCTTATACTAAACATCACTAAGGATTGGTTTTAGGGCATTGGAAAGACTTGACTGCTATAGTTGTTACATGGGACATGAGTTGAAAATGAGAGGACTATGAACATAGGGATAAAGACTATTGCAGTAGTGCCTAGGGCAGCAAAAAAAAAGGCCCATACACCAAACAGTTGTGTCTACCACCTCCAGTGCTACTACTGTGCTCTATACCCAGGAGTGAAATGCTGGTGCAAAGAGCAATCAGTACTGCACCATCAGGTGATAGGAATTCCTGTTCATATTGCCTGCTTGTGCCCCTGGCATTCAACAGCAGATGCCCAACTTGAATGGAGCATACACCAAGGCCACCCCATGTGCTGGCCACCTTATGTGTCTTCTGTATGCAGTGATGCATAAAAAAGAGACATGTTTGTGGGGTCTTGTAACCATTATTTGCAGTTTGAACCTTGCCCCTGTTTTGTAAATGAACCCTAACATTGACTTTTGTGTTGGCTTCATTTAGACAATAATGATCCTCTAAAGAACTTTAAGCAATGGAGGACTTCCTAATTAAGTGGAGTGTTGATGCCACTGTATTAAGTAGTAAGCAATGATACTTATTGCTTCGTAATTCTAACTTTAATGGTTTTCTTTAACGGCACCGCCCAATAAGGCACATGAGGAAAAAAAAAACACAAATGAAAATGATAAAAAGAAAGTTGTGTGAAATAATGAATGAGTTGCTTTGTGAGTAATTTTAGCCATTCTTTGTTTTAAGGCAGAGAGCAGACTGGAAGTGTATTGTTGAAAGCAGCCCTTTAAAGCAAACAGAGTCGGGGCAAAGCCAAGCAAGAAACAAACAAACAATGGACTCACAGATGATGAAATCTACTCCTGGAGTTAATCAATATTTACTGCCTTGTACTGATTAACAGATATTATCTTCTTTCAGAGATTGCTTGTGTGTGAAAGGAATACGTGCAAATGTGAAATTAAAATAATATAACATTGAAACTGTAACTTATACATGCAGCACATTCATGTAGCTAAATACATTCCATGTTATCACGCTTTGCACCCCGTCATCCGTGATATCTGCAGTACAGCACCTTGTAATAAGGTTCTTGGGAAAAACAGAACAGCCGTAGCAAGTCTGATTAATTGTGTTTTCAATCTTTTAGCAAATATTTCAAGTGACCAATTAAATAACCACAACATCTCAGATCCTGAAATATACACACATTTCTTTGTTGCACAGCACAAGTACATACCGATACGGCAAAGTCATTTATTTGTATTTCTATTAAAATATTTATAATCTTTTTGGGAGGGTTCGATGATCTGAAAATTATAATAACAATTTTGGACCCTGACATATTAAATATGGAATGGAAGCCTGGATCTTGGTGGTGGAGTGTAAAAATCTGTTAACACAGACCCCATCGGGCGATGACTAGTCCAGGAAGTCACAGCAGGTGACTCTGGTGCCCCTGTGCCTCCGGTTTTCATCAAAGCCCATTTGGGGCCCCGGACTTTCTGCGGTGGAGGCAACAAGAGACCAGAGCACGTTATGTAATCAAAGGATTAGGCAGAAGCAAAGTCAGGTTCAGGCAGAAGTCGGGTCAGGCAGCAAAGATCAGAAGTCAGTAGATCAAAACAGGTTTCAGAAACAAAAATGGGCTTGAGCAGGAACTTTAGTAACAGAAGCCACCTTGGGCAAGGAGCACACAAAGGAATGCATATTTAAGGGGCAAGGGACCAATCAGGATGAGTTCTGTAATGAAGGACAGGTCGGAAACCAAGATGGAGTAGTAAACTTAACAGGGCGTGCAAAATTTACATCATCGCGTTTGATGCGTGCATCTGTTTTGACGTGGCACGCACAGTGAGGCTGTCACTGCGCTATGCACCCGCCAGTCAAATTTGAAAGTCAATTTTTATGTCGCTAAAACTTTTTGAATCTCTAAATTCAAAATTTCTAAGTTGAGCATTAAACCAGTGTAATACTAATACTTGGGAATTTGAAGCCATGATTATTTCCCTTATATTTCTCTTTATTTTCTACAATGCCTTTCAATGTGCCACGAGTTTCTGATATGTCCACATTATAGTAGAGTAGAGTAGAGTGGCTGATTGGGTGATGGAATATACTGCTACTTCCTTTGCTTTTTCTTTGCCAAGTTCTCATATATCTATTTCTCATATTGATATTCTTCATTGTGTTGCGAGTTAAGGATTCTTCTATAATAACCAAGGTGACACATTTCTACAAAATCAATTTGAACTTTGGAGTTCGGAAAACATCTTACATCATGGCAGAGTCCTGAACTGTTTGATATTCTGTGTAGATGTGATGATTTTAACACCATTTCTTGTGAATCATGGGAGAAGCAGGATCTGGCTTTCTGAAGATCACACTAAACACATACTCTCTCTGCTGACAGACTTTACTGCCTGTGAAATAAACTTTCTTTGCTCCAGTGTCACCTCTGGGACTTGCGCCAGCACAAGTCATAAACACAACTATAATCCACAGATATGAGGTGTATGTGTTACCCCTCATCTGACTTTCTCATTTGCTTTAGTTATGAGGACAACCTAAAAGTAGAGGTGGACGAATAAATTCACCTGGCGCAAATTTGCGGCGAATTTACATGTTTTTCCAGCTGCTAATATATTTGCAAAACTCACGTGAAAATTTGATAGCGTCAAAAAAATTTGGACATGCGTACAAAAAGTTGCTCGTCAACACTATTCGGATGCCCATTGACGCAATCGACTTTTAGGAAGCGCATCCAAAATTGACACAGGTATCATCAATTTCCGCGTTTCATGAGTTTTTTCACAAAATTTTGCAATTTTTGCGGGAAATTCGCCCATCACTACCTAAAATGTGAAAATTAGGTTCAAAGCAAATGATGACATGAATGTTTAGGAAATGAGGGAACCATGGAGTCTAGTGGAGAAGTTAATCAGGTCAGTGTCTAATGAGGAGCCATTTTCAGAGTCTCCAGAAAGCACGGTTAAGTGGGTGAAGTTGGTCACCACGACTGAGACCCTTTGGTTTATGTTAATGTTGTAATGTTGTAAGGTTCTCTGTGGCCATTTTTTGTTGCCATTTGTAGTCTCTGGCCAACAGGAGTTTCTCTCCAGGGCAAACATATGGAATAGGCTTGTTTGGATACCACATGTGGTCTTCTCCACATTTAAATTTATTTAACTTTTGACCTAAAATGTTATCATTCAAAATGCAGTCACAAAAATACGAGTTTAGTTTAAAATTGTGGACAGATTAACTTTAAATGTATTGTCACGACACGAACACATCTGGTGCATTATACTCTTTAATGATATGTTTTAATAGTACAAAGTATTAGATTTGCACTATAATATCTACTTTCTGGCCAGGTTCTATACTCTGTGCCTTGGCCATACATGGTGAAATGCACTTGGTAAGGTCACCAAATGAGCAGAGCCTATGGAGACCCATTGGATGAGGACTGCATCAATCCTCTCATGTGGCCCTCAACCAATTGGATTTTTAAACTCTGTCAGATGGAAATCTGTCTGATTTTTTGGACTTTTGGTTGGGCAGGGGGTGAGTGGGTATCATGCACAGGCCAATAAGCTGCCAACTTGGTCTGAAGGGACTTACATGGACATCAGCAACAATGCCCTACATTTGCTAGTATCCTGCATATGCGTTCTGCAGAACTAAGCCCTTTTGAAATAAAACATCTGATTGTATGCTAATTCTTAAAGAATAAGTAAGCCTTTTCTTTTAAAATCCCCTCAGAATAACATACCTTTCTCCCTGCATTCAGAAAAGGTTGTTTTTTTTTATTACAAGCAGCTCAATTGCATTTCTTGTACTTACTTCCTTGTCTAGCATTAAAGCTCTTCCCCTATTGCTTTCTGAGCATTTGTTCTCTCTTCGTCTATGAAGGCAACAACAAGATGTGTACTGGGCATGTGCACTGCCTCTGTTTCAATGGAATCAATCAGGCACAGTTATGTCCATCAATATTTGGACAGACAACTTTTTTTTCTAATTTTGGTTCTGTACATGACCACAATAAATTTTAAATGAAACAACTCAGACGCAGTTGAACTGCAGACTTTCAGCTTTAATTCAGTGGGTTGAACAAAAAGATTGTATAAAAATGTGAGGAACTAAAGCCTTTTTTTTTTCACTTCATTTCAGGGGCTCAAAAGTAATTAGACCAGGGGTTCAAAAGTAATTGGACAATTGACTCAAAGGCTAATACAATTTATTGTACAGTAAAAAAAAAAAAAACAGCAAACACAACAGCTTTGCTTCAGGTAATTTATTTAAGCTTAGGCTTGACTTGTATTTTCGACAGGAAATTTGGTCAAAAATCCCTGAATGGCCAACCTAAATAGTTTCTGTAGGGAAGGATCCTGTATGTATATATATATATATTTGATTAATGGTAGAAATGCATAAGCCATGTGAGATAATACATGAAATGAATCTCATTTGGGACTTTTATAGATGTAATGGAAGGATCCTGCGTGCATATTCTTATTTTCTAGTAAAGTTTAAAGTGGTGGGTCACAACCTTGAAAGCCTTCCTGATGATACAGAAACCAAATTAAGTCACAAATGCCTATATTGTACAAGTTAAAAAGATCTGATATTTAAAGCAGATGTTCCTAAATGCATGCATATGGGCCATTTCAGCTTACTAATAGTTGCTAATTGGTTCCAGATCTGGATGTTCTTTACAAAGAGTCATGTGTGACCATAGGGTTTGTTTAACTCATTCTTTCTTTCTGGTAAAGACATGATTTGCATCATTTAGCAAGTGCTGGGCCCTCAGAGTATTGAAACATACCTGGCCACTCAATTACTTGACAATAACAGTGTAGTAAAAGAATTGTAAGTCAGTTAATCAATATCAATCCTTAGGTGTTGTTCTGTCACTAAAAAAATTACTTTTTTTGTACTAATACATCTTCTTGTTTTTAAATTTTATACTTTTTTTGTTCTTCAACTCTGCAGCTCAGCTGAAGTCCCACGGTCAATCTTGGTTGCTGGGGTCAGTGATCCTACCTATTTGTATTTAACAAGATTAGCATCTGTTAATCTCAGATTAGGTCCCATTACCAAAGGGCTAGAATGGATATCTCATAGGGGATGAGGACCATGATCTCTGAAATAGCATATGGGTATGTTATCAACCTCCTTGGACCTGACAGTGGTAGGTATAATAACTTAATTTGGTGGACTAATAAAGACTCTGATCTGGTTTTGTTGCCAGTCTCTGCTGTGCTTCATCCTTAGATAGCCCCATGTTGTTGTACTACATGGTACATCCCAAATTAACTGTTTGGAACATTGTCCAAGATATCTGACTGAGGTTTTGAGAACATTCTAAGTCGGACCATTTTGAACCCACGTATGGATAAATTCTGACTAACTTTTGTTGATACTATTTTGTAATGATCCCTTCATTGTTGTCACGAAGGGGTGACCCAAAAAACAGAGGGCTTTCAAGGAGCCCAACTTTGGTATGCTCTTGTTAAAGCTCTACTGAATTTGTGTGCATAGGAAGCATCCACAATTCCCACCATTCCTCCTCAGGAGATTACTGATTATGTCCCTCAGAGAAGGTTTCTACCATCACTGCAATGCCTTAGCAACATGCTAATCTGTAACTATGTCTAGCGCCAACTGATTAAAACAAATTCACTAACACGTTTCTGAGTGTGAAGGCATCTTGGTTTTAGTAAATTTGCCATGAAAGAAGAGTTACTGCAACTAAGAAGAAATCCTAATCTTGGGTGTGTTTTCAGAATAAAAACAAACTCTTTCTACTAGAGTTAAATAAGGCTTTACATGTACCTCAATGCTGAAATCTGTAGTGTCAGCAATATTCTCTTTACCTTGGCCATATTGTAAGCTGACCTTTTTCTCTATATAATAGGTCTAAAGCAAGGGGATAATGAATACAATCGGCAAATACAAAGAAAGATAAACCTGACACCTTTCACAAAATAGGATTATGTGCCCTTTTTCTGCACAGACAAGTATAATTCTCCCAAAACAAATCTACCACCTGTTATCTTCAATGAGTTATGGCTGTGGTACGCTTGACATTGTAATGGCCTTATTCATCTAATGAAAACATCAAAGAGAGAGTAAGAGATCAAATCTCAAAAAGACATTTAGCCTAATTGGTCCCCACCAGGGACTCATTAAGCAGCACAAGCATACAAGGAATTTACAAGAAATCATATGGAAAAGTAAAAACTGTGAAAGTCTCTTTTCTACCGGAAAGTGATCATCCAGAGCCACAAAAAAGGGACATCTTGTGTTCCAGGCAAAATGTAGCCCTCACACACTAAACAGAATGATTCTTATTGGATAGCCTCATTAATAGAGGACAGATTCAATTCAGTGGAAAAATATCTTTCCTAAATGTGTTCCAGGTCTCCCCACATACCACAATGAAGTGATAAACTATAGGGGTCATTTACTGCCATACGGCAGGCAATGAGTTCAGGGGCCCCATTGTGACCTGCATCTGCAGCCACCCCCTAACTTGTGCCTTTAAATAATCTGCAATTTAGGAGACAAGCAAGGGGTCCCTTAGCTTTACTCCCGCCTCTCATGAATACAGTGTTTTAAATATAGGCAGTGCTGTATTCATAAATTGCATTGCAGAAATTTATTTAGGTGGGAAGGCAGGGCGCAAAGTGAAAAGAATTACAGGTTGTGCATGCTTTTTGCATTTTGCACCCTGCTTTCCAGTTTATAAATTACTTCTCTTGAGTTTTTCTCTTTGAATTGAATCTCGCCCAAAAACATGTTTTCCCCCAAGGACTCGATCATTATAGAGGCCAATGCATATCTGCCTCCTGCCTGTCTGCTATGTCACAATGTTATCTTAAATTAAACCTCTCTAAAACTAGATGTATCCATGATAGTTAACTATTCCACTATCACTCCATCTCCCCAGGCCCGGTGCCTTGGGGTTATCCTAGATTCGGCCCTGTCCTTCACTCCTCATATACAGTCACTTATCAAATGATGTCACTTTCTCCTAAGGAACATATCCAAAATACGATAATTTATCACCCAAGATGCCACCAAAATTCTTATTCAATCTCTCGTCATATCACATCTAGACTACTGTAACTCTGTATGAATTGGTCTTCCCGCCAGAGACTGTCACCTCTCCAGTCCATAATGAACACTGCTGCGAGGCTCATACACCTCAGCAACCGCTCCTCCTCTGCCTCACCACTCTGTCAATCCCTGCACTGGCTTCCACTATCTTTCAGAATTAAATTCACACTTATGACCCAAACATTCAAAGCACTTCATAACTCTGCTCCGCCCAACATCTCCGAACTAATTTCTATATACTCACCCAACCACTTACTACTCTCCTCTACTGATCTGCTCCTCAACTCTTCCCTCATTACTTCCTTGCACGCTCGCATTCAAGACTTTGCAAGGGCTGCACCCCTCCTCTGGAATTCTCTCACACAGTCTGTCCGACTTTCTCCCAACCTTTCTGCTTTCAAAAAATCTCTTAAAACACACTTATTTAGAGAAACCTACCCTCACTCTGCTTACCTACTAAATGCAATACCATATGCTACATCTCTCACCTTGCTTATTTCTGATCTTGCCCACACCTTGTGTCCCATTCCCTTCAACCTTTTAGATTGTAAGCTCTTTTGGAAAGGGCCTTCCTTACCTTTTGTACCAGTACTGGTCGCTATGTATGTAATTCTGTATGTTCTATGTATGTAATTCATGTGATTTCTTTGTATACATTTATTTTACAGCGTTGCACAATATGTTAATAATAATTATAATAATAATTATCTGTCAGGAGAAGACCTCATGAAACCACCGATGTAGTCCTTGCCTGATTTGATTTGTTAAACCAACCTGATAATTATCTGCCTGGTTTCTGGCCAATATTGGTCTCGCGGGCCATCAGTTTGCCCCCCTATACATAGGCTCAGAATACATGTCAGCAGCTACTATCACCTTATGTATGGCCAGTTTTATGGTCTTCAAATGAGAGACCTCTGAAGTACGTTCATAGATAATTGTATTTTTTACTATGTTTAACCTTTTTCATGTTGGATATCAAATGTTTCAGAAGAATTACTAGATACTAGATACTCTTTTCTACTAGAACTGATGATGACAGGGAAATACAGTCGTCATCTGGAAATCAAATAGAATTTGAGTTTGGGAAAAAGGGTCTGAGCTAAAGATAAAATTGATGAGGTTTGAGTTACAAATCGGTAAGGAAGCAGAACGGAATGTTTAGCCATGTTGTTTCACTAAACCTTTATACTGTGACACCTGGGAAATAAATGGCTCATGTCTTAAGCCCGGCAGGAAACTTTTTGTCAAAGTGACATTTTGGGACTGGGAGCAATTGTATTTAGTGTTAACGTATTTGTAAAGACAAAAAAGACTTCTTTAAGGAACAATGAATCAGTACCAAATCTTACATTTTTTAGCATTAAAATTCCGGCAATGACCCAGAACGATAATACTGTGAATATAGAAATTTCTTCTAGAAGATAAAAACATCAGTCAGTGTGAGATTCAGTAGAGACATTTATTCACCTGTTGTATTGATCCTCGGGAATGTGTTCTTAATGCGCAACAAGCAACAATGTTACATATGTCTAGGGTTAGTTATTCCCAACATGTTGCTCCCAGTGGCTTCAAAGCAGATGCTCATTTTTGAATTCCAGGCTTGGAAGCAAGTTTTTGTTGCATAAAAATCAGGTGTGCAGTATTGTCAAACAAAGTCTCCTGTAGGCTGCCACTTCACATAGGGGCTACCAAATAGCCAATCACAGAACTTACTTGGCACCCCCATGAACTTGTTCATGCTTGTGTTGCTCCCCAACCCTTTTTACATTTGAATGTGGCTAACAAGTAAAAAAGGTTGGGGATCTTACATTTCCAAACCGTTGCTTTGCACTCAGCTCTGGATTAGTAATGCCGACAGGAGTAAGGATTGTGCCCATGGGCATGTCCTAGCTTGTGCTTCTAAATGGCACCTATGTTCAGGGATGGTAGGATGGTATCTTTGTGCCTTCCACCATCGGCCCACTCATAAATACAGAAATATCTGAATGAATGGAGGCAGTGGTCCATTGGGCCATGTTTTGCACTTTGCAATGCAGAGTGCAAAGGGCGAACAAATGGTGTATAATATATGTGTTTTGGACTTTGCATACTACCCCACATAAATTATCCTTATTGTTCTAGATATCTAAGAGGTCCAATACTTGGGCATAATCCACACAAGGTGTACCTTTAAAATTGCCACAGGTGCCTGAGAATAGAGTGCAAAGACCCAGTCCCCCCCATAAATACAGCCCTGCATGTGGGGTGAAGGATGTAGGTGTCCCCTCCTCACACACACATACACTTATCATACCACATACCCTGCAGCAGATGGAAGGGACAGGGGTGCACCCATTGCTCCCATCTGCGCTGCAATTTTGGCCTAGCCCTAGATTTCCAAGAGAGTCTGTAAATGACCCCTCTAAAACTGACCCCTTTATGTCAGTGTTTTATGATTTGTTATGCTTTGGCCAGTCCTTTACTTTTTAAACCATATTTTGCTCTATTGTTAGAAGATCTGAATCTCATTTGGGAAAAGAATCTAAGCCCAGGACGACCCACACACCCTAACCCTGGTTCACTTATATGTGGGTAAGCCTCACAGAAACATTTCTTTCAAAAATCCCCTAACAGAAATGATTACGTATCAAAAGCTTATACTCAATATTTGCTGATTATACCTGGGAGGCTAAGCAGTAACCCACTGATAAATATTCTGTACAGATGTGGGACCTGTCATCCAGAATGCTCGAGACCTGTTGTTTTACAGATACCAGATCTTTCTGTAATTTGGATCTTCCTACCTTAAGTCAACTAGAAAATCATATAAACATTAAATAAACCCAATTGGCTCATGTGACGTCTCACCTCCCTGGTGGTCCAGTGGATCAAGGGGGTCGGCGGGGACGCCCGCCGCGTTAGCAATCCTCTGTGCCTGTTCTTTCCTAGGGCGCGTGCGGCGCGCTTCCTCCGGGTTGTAGGCGCACTCACGCTGGCGTGATGTCGCCGGCGCACAGTGGCGTGAAATTCAAACCTATTTAAAGTGGCAGATTGTATTTATCAGTGCCCGTGATAGGATTTGTTCCTGGTGCTTAGCAGTTGTTCTTCTGATCTGTTTTTGACTACCTGTTGTGACCCCTGCCTGTTCTTGATGATTCTACTTTCTTTATCCTGACCCCTTGCCTGATATCCAACGCCAATTCTGCCTTATCCCTCTGATTGACTTCCTGGTTTGACCCTTGCCTGCCTGACTATGTTTGTTCTCTGCCTGCCCCGACCCTGCCTGTTCTGATTTCGATTTTTAAAATATAAAGATATTATAAGTTACCGAGGAGTTTCATGACCATATAAAAACACGAGGCCTCACGCTTTATACTGTGACCTTCAGCCCAAAGACTCTTGCCTTACAGTTGTGCCCCTCTGCTTGTCTAGAACCCCTCGCCTTGCACCTCTCCTTTTAAGACCTGGCGGCATCTGAGTAGATGAGGGCTCCTCCCGAAGCCAAAGGCGGCTGCTACAGGCGGAAGCACGAGCCAAGACCAGGGTGTTTGGCATCAGTTCTAGATTTAGGGTGCCAATCGTTACAGCTGGTTTTGCTTCCAATAAGGATTAATTATATCTTAGTTGGGATCAAGTACAAGCTGCTGTTTTATTATTACACAGAAAAAAGGAAATCATCTTTAAAAATTTAAATTATTTGGATAAAATAGAGTTTATGGGAGACAGGCTTTCTGTAATTCGGAACTTTCTGGATAATGGGGTTTACAGATAACGGATCCCATACCTGTACCTCTCTTTTAAGTGCAAATGTAATGGGTTCAATAATAAACTCTAGCAAAGCTCTCTCATACGTCCCTAGGAACACACATGATGAAGAGCACAACCTTGTAACACTGGATACTGTTCCATATGATCACAGATTGCTTTGTTGTGTTCGACTATTAATTTACAAAACACATTACATAAAAGCCTGGCAGCTCCGAGTCTCCCTCTGACCTGTAATTGTATATACTCTGCCAACCCCTTGACTGACCTTGGGACATTCGGCAGACACCTGATACACTTCTTCTGTGACCATCTGCACAACTGGTTGAAGCACAACCAACAGAACACACAACATCAAGCACGACTATTAAGGTAAAAGGGTGAGAAAGCAAAATTAGACTTTTTTTTTTGTGGAAAGGAGTTTAATTAGGAATAAGTCTGAATTTATAGTGCCTCCTTTCAAGTAGAATTTTATATTTCTCCTGTATGTAATTACTTTCTTGTTCATTTTTATTTATTGATGATTCATTTGTGGTGCAGTAAAATTGTTGAGGAGGATTAAAAAAAAAAAAAAAATCAAATACCATGGTTATGGCTGACCATTTTTTTCCCATGAGAAATACGTAATTAATGATTTAATAATTAAATATTGAATAGAATAAAAATCTGAAATTTAATTAAGAGATCCCTACCCCTCACAGGAGATCCCCACGACACACAACTGCCTCAATTCATCAAGGGAGGAAGGCAGTGTACAAAGTGCAAATACGTTTCTTGTACCTTATACAGTGCATTTAAAGTGCTGGGGCATTTTTTGTACATTATAATGAACTAATGGATCATTCTCCCTTACGACCATCTGCTTGGATTAGCTCACTTAGTTTAATTGGAGTTAATGAGCTCTGTGTAAACAACTCCCTTCCTCCATTTGCAGTGCCCTGTCTCTGGTTTACAGATGGAAGGAATCCAATATGCTGAATTTGTGCAATGGCAATTTCATGTACTGTCTTCTTGGTTACAAGATTAAGAAAGGTGGAAAATGCCTCTGTTTACTCTTTATCTACAGTCATAGGAAAAAGTTTGGGAACCCCTTTCAGCCTGCATAATAATTTATTCCACTTTCAAAAAAAAGATAACAGTGGTATGTCTTTCATTTCCCAGGAACATCTGAGTACTGGGGTGTTTTCTTAGCAAAGATTTTTAGTGAAGCAGTATTTAGTTGTATGGAATTAAATCAAATGTGAAAAACTGGCTGTGTAAAAGTTTGGATTCCCTTGTAATTTTGCTAATTTGAATGCATGTAACTGCTCAATACTGATTACTGGCAACACCAAATTGGTTGGATTAGCTCATTAAGCCTTGAACTTCATAGGCAGGTTTCTCCAATCATAAGAAAAGGTATTAAAGGTAACCAATTGCAAGTTGTGCTTCTGTTTGACTCTCCTCTGAAGAGTGACAGCATGGGATCCTCAAAGCAACTCTCAAAAGATCTGAAAACAAAGATTGTTCAGTATCATGGTTTAGGGGAAGGCTACAAAAAGCTATCTCAGAGGTTTAAACTGTCAGTTTCAACTGTAAGGAATGTAATCAGGAAACGGAAGGCCACAGGCACAGTTGCTGTAAAACCCAGGTCTGGCAGGCCAAGAAAAATACAAGAGTGGCATATGCAGAGAATTGTGAGAATGGTTACAGGCAACCCAAAGATCACCTCCAAAGAACTGGTGTATCTGATGGTGTATCTGTACATCGTTCTACAATTCAATTTGCACAAAGAACATCTGTATGGCAGGGAGATGAGAAAGAAGCCCTTTCTGCACTCACACAAACACAAATAGAGTCGCTTGTTGAATGCAAAAGCTCATTTAGACAAGTCACAGTCAGTTTGGAACAAAGTGCTTTGGACTGATGAGACAAAAGTTGAGTTATTTGGTCATAACAAAAAGTGCTTTGCATGGCGGAAGAAGAACACCGCATTCCAAGAAAAACCACCTGCTACCTACTGTCACATTTGGTGGAGGTACCATCATGCTGTGGGGCTGTGTGGTTTGTTCAGGGACTACTGGGGCCCTTGTTAAAGTCGAGGGTCAGATGAATTCAACCCAATATCAACAAATTCTTCAGGATAATGTTCAAGCATCAGTCACAAAGTTGAAGTTACGCTGTAGGGGTTGGATATTCCAACAAGACAATGACCCTAAACACACTTGGAAATCTCCAAAGACTTTTCTGCAGAGGGAGAAGTACAAGATTCTGGAATGGCCATCACAGTCCCCCAACTTGAATATCATGGAAAATCTATGGGATGATTTGAAGCAGACTGTCCATGCTCGGCAGCCATCAAATTTAACTGAACTGGAGAGATTTTGTATGGAGAGAGAGAAATAGGATAAGAGAGTATATCAATATTTTTTTAATGAAGCCCACAACATTTTACAACATGAAGTCATAAATATTTCACTTTTAAACATGAATGCAGTTGGTGGAGTTTTTTTTTGGTCCACATGATAACAATGCACACAATATGGTTTTGGCAAGGTAGAAGGAATACAGAGTTTAAAATAAGCGTATTAGCGCTCCTGACATCCTGTGCACCTGCACTGATTCCTCTGCCAACTCATAGAGCCAAATAAACAAGGATGTCAGTTACCCCCGATAACCTTTATTGTGATTAAAAATAGACGACCCTTATCTGGGCACAGAATGTTACACAGATGTATTAGAAATGTACTTTTTCCCATGACTTTCTCATAAGGTATACTTTATCTGTCCAAACTATTATTATTATGCAAAAGCCAAATAACAGATTTATCACATTGCTCATTGTATTTCCAAAATGCACTATTACAACTGGGATTTTAGAGTCATTGCTACAAGACAAGGCACTTTGTAGTTCTAAATACTATTCTATCTTGCTGCTCAGAAACATGGTTTTGTTTGTTTGACATTGCCATATCCTGGATCTTTTCTTGCAACCTCTATAGCAGCCTCCATGGTGGAATCCATATTCTAGAAGCACATAAAGAATCAGTCTGGGGAGTAAGGTAAGTCTTGGAGAGGTTGGAACAGGTCTGGACTGGCAATCTGTGGATTCTAGCAAATGCCAATCGAACTGCTGTAAAATTCCATAAGCATCATTATTTAGTAGGTCTGTTGGGGGCCGTTTGGGCCTCAGTGTTCTTTGCACTTTATTCTTTGAATTTTAGTCCAGGCCTGGGTTGGAATTATTATAAGGAGGGATGTTTCACGGAGAATGCACATGTTCAATATTTTCCAATTTGAATCCTAGTCCAGGCCTAGGTTGGAACTGTTATAAAGAAGGACATTTGGTGGAGAATGCACATGTTCAATACTTTCTAGATACAGTCAGTAAAAAAAAACCTGTTCTGGGCTGAGAACACCAAGATACATTTTCCTTATGTGGCTGAGCCATTTAATGTGACTGATACCAGAGTTCAATGTGCAAGCAACTTTTCAGCACTTGCAGAATAAAAATTGGAAGAAGAAGAAGACATAAGAGGATGCAAAGTGCAAAAAAGCACAAGCCATCATGTTTTTCACACTTTCCACCTGCCCTGCAGTCATTGCCTCTGGCTGTTGGTCCTTGTATGGTAGAATGGATTTTAAAGACCGTGTGAAAACAGTGCATTTTGTTTTCTGCAGCCATGTATTCATGTATGTTGGGCAGTGGGAGGCGGGAAGGTATGTCCTCCTAACCCCTACCCATCCCAAACCACCACCAAAGAAGCACATAATTCAGACACTCAAGCTAAAAAATGCAGGTGTCCAAGGGTTCCTTTGCACTTTATGATGATGGTGAGCTTTGCCCCCCATAGCATTGTATCAATTGTTTCATTGTAATTGATCCCTAAGGTATGCAGTGGATAATCAATAAGTCAGACTCAATAGCAGTACGTAAAGTAGGAACATCTTTCACAAGGTTATGCTAAGCAGTGCAACACACAGGAATGCAACAGAACATTATTTCAGCTATGAGAGAAGCTTACATGAAGGTATACAATGGCTACTCATGAGTCTAGGGCCCTAGGGCAAACTATGCCGGCTTAGAGCTACCTGAAAAATTGCTCTTAAAACGGTATATCAGAATCCAAACCTGAGGCCAGGCTTGGTCAGAACTAATAGTTGCTGTACAAAATCATTCTGATTTTGGTAGCAGAATTATAAGTCTACCTAAGCAGAAAAGGCACATATTCATTAGGGAGCTTGGAAGTGAAGAAAAGCTGAGGTTAGAAGAAGCGAGTTGGTTATAAATTTAAAGACCAATGTTATGACTTATTGACAATGATGTATTAGCCACAGTAACAAGACATTTTGGCCAATTATGCTATACAGGTATGGGACCTGTAAATAAGGAATGACCATGAAATAGGCCAAATGTTTAGCAGCATGAGGCCCACTGACACCTGGGTGAGTTTTCCAGGTATCCCGGTGGGCCAGTCCAACACTGGGGGAAGCTGATGAAAGAAATGATGTGTTCTGTAAACATGAACTAGATTTCTACTGGGAGGAAGAAGAATTGGCTGTTTGACAGAGAATAAAGTGGGTATGGAGTTAGGGTTAGAGAAGAGATAAGTGAGTATAAGAATGAGGAAAGGGAGGCACCATGAGACAAAACATTCTTCCATTAGAGCATAGTGTGACTCGATAGATACAGGCAGATTCAGGGCAGCCACCGGAACCAGGAACATTTAATTGTGGAACACAGGGAAAGCTTGTATTGCTGTATTTTATCAGATACATAGACATGAAAAGAGAGAGACATCTTGTGCTGGCTCAATCATCTGCTTCATTGTAGATTCTAAATCCTCTGTAGAGATCTAAGATGTGATTGAGGATTGTGGGCAGATTGATTGGCCAGTTTGGATGTGAATTCTTAGTTGGAGAACCATGGAACTATAACAAGATATATATATATATATATATATATATATATATATATATATATATATATATATATATATATATATATATATATATATATATATATATATATATATATATATATATATATATATATATATATATATATATATATATATATATAGACAAATACAAGATTCCTCTGCACTCAACCCATTATCAATATATTTAAGACAGAGACATTTTGTGCATACTGCTACTGAAAAATGCCTTACCCTTTAAACAAAACAGGGATTGTTTGTCCATATATTGCAATATATTTAAGATGGCCAACTACGTCAAAGTCATCCCATATCTGGCCAGTCCTACGCTCAATTTTCATCTGATTCATTAAGAATTCTATGGTTTAATTATACATTTTATAAAAGGGACGAATACGTTTTACCTGCAACTTACTTGCTGCTTTCAAAGTAAAACTCCCAAACTTGGCTGCCCTTTTATTAGACACCAGTGGGATCACCTGACTATAGTTGGAGGGGGTGGGAGCTACAACATGGAGCTGGTCACTGCTCCTGTATAAACTATAACAAACAAGGGAAAGTTGTGCTCACCACTAGTTTTTAAAATCATTAGGCGGGGGTGCAATGAGGGTGTGACCACAAAAAACATATAGACAAATACAAGATTCCTCTGCACTCAACCCATTATCAATATATTTAAGACAGCGACATTTTGTGCATACTGCTACTGAAAAATGCCTTACCCTTTAAACAACACAGGGATTGTTTGTCCATATATTGCAATATATTTAAGATGAACAACTACGTCAAAGTCATCCCATATCTGGCCAGTCCTACGCTCAATTTTCATCTGATTCATTAAGAATTCTATGGTTTAATTATACATTTTATAAAAGGGACGAATACGTTTTACCTGCAACTTACTAGCTGCTTTCAAAGTAAAACTCCCAAAAAACTAGTGGTGAGCACAACTTTCCCTTGTTTGTTATAGTTATACAGGAGCAGTGACCAGCTCCATGTTGTAGCTCCCACCCTTCCCAGCTATAGTCAGGTGATCCCACTGGTGTCTAATAAAAGGGCAGACAAGTTTGGGAGTTTTACTTTGAAAGCAGCTAGTAAGTTGCAGGTAAAACGTATTCGTCCCTTTTATAACATCGCTGTTCCTTTTACTGTTGGGGGTGGGTTCCCAGTTCAAATTTTTTCATAGTAAGTAGTAATGAGCGAATTTATTCGGCAGCCATGGATTCGCAACGAAATTACGAATTTTGCCGTGTGCGATTTTTTTTTTGAGAAACTGTGGCAAAAATTTGCAGTGAAAAAAAACGACCATTGACTTTAATGCATTTGGAGAAAAAAAGTCGCAATAAGAAAAAACTCCCATTGACTTTAATACATTAGGACAAAAAAGTCGCCATAAGAAAAACGCCCATTGACTTAAACTCATTTGGAGCAAAAAAAATTGTTGCACACGTTAAAATTGTCATGTGTAAAAACCATTGAAATGCGTTTCACAAAATTTTGACTTTTTACACAATTTTGCGAATTTTTTGCTGAAGTGAAACGGGACACTCATCACTATTAGTAAGTTCATAGTATCATGGCAGTCAGTTGAGGGTTTAACAGATTTACACAATAATCAAAGCAGATTTTTTATGGCAATTGGTCACAATGTGTTTGACTACACCGAGCAGTGGAACGCCATTCTGTTTTATGGGGTGTCAGAGCTCAGTGGCAGCTCTGAACTCTTATACCCGTGAAATGCTTATCAATGAGAAGCGCTTTTCATTTGGGGGCTCAGCATCCTGGAAAATGGAAAAGCTTTTTCCATGCTAGAACAGATTGTTCTAGAATGAAAGAGAAACAGAAAAGTGTGTAGCTAAAGAGGCAGAACTGTGTTCCTTATTTGTGGGTCCCTTGAGCTTTTTCATGCTGAGGCACCGACTATACACCGTGTTGCATGGTGCAGTTTTCTGGCATCCAGATGCCTTCCACATGCTTAGTAGGTATCATATATCATATGTCTGTACACACAAATGTATACAGACATAAACCGTCTTTAATGCTGAGTGAGGACAAGTTTTCTTTCTTAAATAATGTATCTGTATATATATGCATGGGCCATAGAAATCAATGATCCTTTCTGACCCTGTGGTAGACATCTGTTGGACAAAGCTTTCCGTCATACAGAAGACGTAGCCCATCTGTGAGCAGTGACCTACACAAATAGGAATATATATATATATATATATATACTATTTAGCCTAGTGTCCCCGGGACTTCCTCCTTGCACCCTTGCTTTGGTTTCTTACTGGAAGACCTAAATGTTGATTCAAGAAATAAAACTTGAATTTTAGCAAATCAGCACTAAAAATGTCTGATGCCGGGCATCATCTAGGGATCTTGGGGCTTCATCTGAAATTAATATGTCAAGGCAAAGTTGTTTTTTTGTGCAATTAAATGTGCTTATTTATATGAGCCAACGTCCAGAAATCTGTTTCCTTTTGATTGTCGCATAAGAGATAAACCTTCAATAAAGTATCTTGTTTGGTTGACCTCCAGTGACACGGTGCTCTAATTAGGAAGTTAAATAAGTTTCCGTTTCCTTTTTATTATTGCAAAAGGATATTGTAACATCTACAGAGCTATGTGTAAACATTTCCAGAACTTATCTTCTGGTTTCTAGAAGTGATAGGTTTAAAGAAACTGGCCTTTCTCAGTAATTTAGAAACACTTAGTTACTCACCCAAGTGAATGCTTCAGTTCAACCCAAACAGATGCAGACTTATCACTAGTAGATACTATATATGTCATGACCTGAATGAAGTACCTTTATAGGCATAGCTTGTTAAACTGGATAAACCCATTGAAGCCTCATTCTGGAGTCCATATGCCAATGACAGTAGTTACTGGACTGCAGTCTTCATATGGATATTGGTCTTTCTAGGATTGGTTTGAAAATTTGTGTCTTAGGAAACTCCATAGAATTTAAATTCTTCAATCTGACTTTAAACATTTAAATGCATCCATTATTAATTTGAAAAGAGTTTACCTATGAAATAATTCTGCAAAACCAATGATGACTCTCTTGCTATTACTTTTTCAGGGGAAAAGGGCAAGAAAAGATTAAAACAGCAAAGAACAGATCCAACTAATGGAAGTTTAAGAAACTCGTTTGGAGGGGATGAACTTGATGGACTTTGGTCTTCTTTCAAGTCAACTTAACTATGTAACTAGGCAATTGGACTACTGAGTAATCTTGAAAACATTTCACTACTTATCCAAGTGACATTGCTAACTCAATCCAAGCAGCTTCTTCAGTTCATTAAACTGAACTGATCTCCTATACTCTCTAGGCAGATGGAGATGATAATGTGGAGAGAAGCTACAACTTCATGTTGTTCAAATCATCAATGGGTTTTGCCAGAATGATTGGAACAATAGAGGTGGTCATACCATGTATGGTCCATCCTATGCTTTCATGTGACCCATGGGCTGGTCAGTTGGGGAGCATAGGAGCTCAGTTCAGTTTACATGAACTGAATAAGCTGCTTGGATTCAACTGAAGAAGCCAATTGGATTAGTAGTGAAATATTTCAGTATTACTCAGAAAGTCCAGTTGGCTAGTTGCATAGTTAAGTTGAGGGGAAAAAACCCCCAAAGCCCATCAAGTTCATCCCCTTCAAATGAACCCCTTAAACTTCCATTAGTTGGATCTCTTCCCCTTCACTGTTTTACTCTTTTTTTTGCCCTTTTTTCCTCAATAAGAACTAGCAAGAGAGTCATTTGTCAACAGGGGTTTTGCAGAAAACTTTTATATATGAAACACTCACCTGGGCTGTTGTTAAAAAAAATCATTGATGCATTTAAATGTTTAAAGTGTATTAAAGAATTTGCTTTAAAATCTAAGCATTTTCTTAAAACAGAATAACAATTAAATTAAAATGCTAAGGGGGTTAATGAAAGTCTGTTACAGAGGTTCTAATGACCTCCACCAAATTTTCAAAATGAAGTCCTTTAGCCCTGGGAATTTTACAATGTCAGAGAAAAAGGATGATAAGATTTTTTGATGAAAACGTTCTTTAAAAATAGGATAAAATTAGACAAATTCATAACAGAAAGTTGCTGGAAATCTCTGGAATATGCACTTGGTTTAGTGACAATGTGATTAACTGGAGCGAGACCAAGATCTATGACTAAATCTCGTTCACACGTACAATGACGAGTAGAAACAATTTCTGTTTTCACAGGGCCTGATTCTGCCTTCAGAACATACAATTAATAATACCATTTGTATGACTGTTCCTTTTGCTTATCCTCTGTTGTTTCAACAGTTGTCCATATCACTTATTCCATAGGAAACCACTTTGAGCGTTGCATGGAAGCTGACACAGCATATTTCTCAGTGGGACAAAATTACCCAGATGAGTAAAGCCTCAAAGGGAACAATGTTGTTGTCCTGATTTTTTTTCCTCTTTTTTCTTCCCTGTTTTTCTCCTTTTTATAGATTTTTATTACACACACTACAGTTGCCCAGAAAATCAGTACAAGAAATTAACATATTCCTGCAGAAAAAACAGTAGTGAACCAGGATTTATACGCTGGGGTGGTATCTCTTCTTACCTAATACTGCTGTGGTCCCCAGGTGTACACTCCTGCATAAATCTATCTAGGGACCATCACGTCCTTGCCCAACGATTACACTTTTCTATGCTATATATTTCCCACATTCTGTTACATTCTGTTACCCAAGGTGCCTACTGTTTATGCAGCTACTGCTCAAGTCACTTACTGTGGTGAGATTGTCTGGTTTTGACCCCTGCCTATATTCTACCAGCCTTGACCTTCTACCTGGCCCTCACTAGGTTTTTGCCTTAGCCATGTGTCTATACTGTGCTACTGTTAGTAAGTTCATTGAAGTTTGCACATTTCTTCTTGGCATTGCAACAAAAAGTACTGAGACCCCACATAGGCCTTTAGTGAAGATAGGGTTTGCCTGGACCTGTGGGACACTTGCCTGTGGGTCCTCATGAGCTCCAATGAACCAAGACCTGCTCCCTGCCCTGGCTATTACAGTTATGGCATCTGTTACCCAGAATACTCTAGACTTGGGGTTTTTCGGATAAGGGATCTTTCCATAATTTGAATCTTCATACCTTCATACCTTAAATCTACTAGAAAATCATGTAAACATTAAATAAACCCAAAAGGCTTGTTTTGCTTCCAATAAAGATTAATTATATCTTAGTTGGGATCAAGTACAAGCGACTGTTTTATTATTACACAGAAAAATGAAATCATTTCTAAAAAT
Source organism: Xenopus laevis (assembly GCF_017654675.1). Classification (NCBI taxonomy): domain Eukaryota; kingdom Metazoa; phylum Chordata; class Amphibia; order Anura; family Pipidae; genus Xenopus; species Xenopus laevis. Next base: position 9,067,027 of record NC_054379.1, on the reverse strand, counting down.
TTAGATCAAATGGAGTCTATTGGATACGGCCTTTCCATAATTTGGAGCTTTATGGACAATGGGTTTCCGAATAACTGATCCCATACTTGTACTAGGAGGGGTATTCCTACTTATTCGCTGGCTGGCTACCATGGGTTCTGACTACTGTCAAAACACACTGTTAAATACTCATGGAATAATGGAACACCCCCTACACACACAAACATGAATATAATTTAAACTCAAAGTAACAGCAGTATTTTTTTGCTTTCTTATATACTTCTATATTATATTTTAAAAAGTTTACATGTCCGACCATACATGTTGACAACAATAGAACATAGAATTAAAGAGATAGAGAGAGAGAGAGAGAGAGAGATAGATAGAGAGAGAGAGAGAGAGAGAGAGAAATAGAGAGAGAGAGAGAGAGAGAGAGAGAGAGAGAGAGAGAGAGAGAGAGATAGATAAATAGAGAGAGAGAGAGAGAGAGAGAGAGAGAGAGAGAGAGAGAGAGAGAGAGATAGATAGATAGATAGATAGATAGATAGATAGATAGATAGATAGATAGATGATGGATGGATGATAGATAGATAGATAGATAGATAGATAGATAGATAGATAGATAGATAGATAGATAGATAAAGAGCGAGAGAGAGAGAGATTGAGAGAGAGAGAGAGAGATAGATAGATAGATAGATAGATAGATAGATAGATAGATAGATTGATAAAGAGAGAGAGAGAGAGAGAGAGAGAGAGAGAGAGATAGATAGATAGAAGAGAGAGATAGATAAATAGAGAGAGAGAGAGAGAGAGAGAGAGAGATAGAAGAGAGAGATAGATAAATAGAGAGAGAGAGAGAGAGAGAGAGAGAGAGATACATAGATAGATAAAGAGAGAGAGAGAGAGAGAGAGAGAGAGAGAGAGAGATAGATAGATAGATAGATAGATAGATAGATAGATAGAAGAGAGAGATAGATAAATAGAGAGAGAGAGAGAGAGAGAGAGAGAGAGAGAGAGAGAGAGAGAGAGAGAGAGAGAGAGAGAGAGAGATAATGGAGGAATGGATGGATGGATAGATAGAGAGCTAGAGAGATAGATAAAGAGAGAGAGAGAGAGAGAGAGAGAGAGAGAGAGATTAAGATAAATAGATAGATAAATGCTTTATTACAATATTCTGACTTTTTTCTGTTGTGAGCTCTTTTCCTGTAATTAAAATAACGCAATATTTGCCCTGCAGCGACTGCATTTGCTCGTACTGTACCATTAACATTGAAATACGGTATCCTTGTAAAATGACCCGAGGTGAAAGGTGAAGATTGAATCTCCTTTATTTTCTGAATGCAGCTGCACTGAACATAGAATTTAATTGATAGAATTCAGCTTTGTAACTCTAGACCAAGGAGAAAACATGTAATTCTGGGCTCAGTTTCAGCCGATAACTTCTCCAGCTCAGCTGATGGTCTGGACAGCAAAATGAAGCCTTTGTGATTATCTGGATTAGATCAGAACAATTCTTTCTTCATGCAGGAAAGGCTATAATGACGATCTCTTAAAGCGAAACCTGATAAACTGGAAAACTATATATAACTAAATGGAATATGTGCTATAATGGAATGCTTTGGTCCTAATATAAATTAGATATTTCTGACAGTTTAGGAAATGCAGAAAACTGTTGGGGTAAAAAGGACAAACTGGGCCATATTTAGTCACTGTAATTTGATGAATATTTTTAACTCTGTAACGAAATTAAATTATTTTTTCTTACTGTTATGAGCACCATCTCTGCATTCAAACCAAAATCCTCAGTCCCTTCCCAGAGACTATTATCCCACTGTTACTATAGGCACCATCTCTCTCTACTATACCTGCTATCCCACAGTCACACTCCCTTCCCAGAGACTATTATCCACTGTTACTATAGGCACCATCTCTCCCTACTATACCTGCTATCCCACAGTCACACTCCCTTCCCAGAGACTATTATCCACTGTTACTATAGACACCATCTCTCCCTACTATACCTGCTATCCCACAGTCACACTCCCTTCCAGAGACTATTATCCACTGTTACTATAGGCACCATCTCTCCCTACTATACCTGCTATCCCACAGTCACACTCCCTTCCCAGGACTATTATCCACTGTTACTATAGACACCATCTCTCCCTACTATACCTGCTATCCCACAGTCACACTCCTTCCCAGAGACTATTATCCACTGTTACTATAGACACCATCTCTCCCTACTATACCTGCTATCCCACAGTCACACTCCCTTCCCAGAGATTATTATCCCACTGTTACTATAGGCACCATCTCTCCCTACTATACCTGCTATCCCACAGTCACACTCCCTTCCCAGAGACTATTATCCACTGTTACTATAGGCACCATCTCTCCCTACTATAATTGCTATCCCACAGTCACACTCCCTTCCCAGAGATTATTATCCCACTGTTACTATAGGCACCATCTCTCCCTACTATACCTGCTATCCCACAGTCACACTCCCTTCCCAGAGACTATTATCCACTGTTACTATAGGCACCATCTCTCTCTACTATAACCTGCTATCCCACAGTCACACTCCCTTCCCAGAGACTATTATCCACTGTTACTATAGGCACCATCTCTCTCTACTATACCTGCTATCCCACAGTCACACTCCCTTCCCAGAGACTATTATCCACTGTTACTATAGGCGCCATCTCTCTCTACTATACCTGCTATCCCACAGCCACACTCCCTTCCCAGAGACTATTATCCCACTGTTACTATAGGCACCATCTCTCTCTATTATACCTGCTATCCCACAGTTACACTCCCTTCCCAGAGACTATTATCCACTGTTACTATAGACACCATCTCTCCCTACTATACCTGCTATCCCACAGTCACACTCCCTTCCCAGAGACTATTATCCACTGTTTACTATAGACACTATCTCTCCCTACTATACCTGCTATCCCACAGTCACACTCCCTTCCCAGAAGACTATTATCCACTGTTACTATAGACACTATCTTCCCTACTATTACCTGCTATCCCACAGTCACACTCCCTTCCAGAGACTATTTATCACTGTTACTATAAGGCACCATCTTCTCCCTATATACCTGCTATCCCACAGTCACACTCCCCTTCCAGAGACTATTTTCACTGTTACTATAGGCACCATCTCTCCCTACTATACCTGCTATCCCACAGTCACACTCCTTCCAAGAACTATTATTCGATGTTACTATAGACATCATCTCTCCCTACTATACCTGCTATCCCACAGTCACACTCCCTTTCCCAGAAGACTAATATCCACTGTTACTATAGGCACCATCTCTCCCTACTATACCTGCTATCCCACAGTCACACTCCCTTTCCCAGAGACTATTATCCACTGTTTACTATAGACACCATCTCTCCCTACTATCCTGCTATCCACAGTCACAACCCTTCCCAGAGACTATTATCCACTGTTACTATAGACACCATCTCTCCCTACTATACCTGCTATCCCACAGTCACACTCCCTTCCCAGAGATTATTATCCCACTGTTACTATAGGCACCATCTCTCCCTACTATACCTGCTATCCCACAGTCACACTCCCTTCCCAGAGACTATTATCCACTGTTACTATAGGCACCATCTCTCCCTACTATACCTGCTATCCCACAGTCACACTCCCTTCCCAGAGATTATTATCCCACTGTTACTATAGGCACCATCTCTCCCTACTATACCTGCTATCCCACAGTCACACTCCCTTCCCAGAGACTATTATCCACTGTTACTATAGGCACCATCTCTCCCTACTATACCTGCTATCCCACAGTCACACTCCCTTCCCAGAGACTATTATCCACTGTTACTATAGGCACCATCTCTCTCTACTATACCTGCTATCCCACAGTCACACTCCCTTCCCAGAGACTATTATCCACTGTTACTATAGCACCATCTCTCTCTACTATACCTGCTATCCCACAGTCACACTCCCTTCCCAGAGACTATTATCCACTGTTACTATAGGCGCCATCTCTCTCTACTATACCTGCTATCCCACAGCCACACTCCCTTCCCAGAGACTATTATCCCACTGTTACTATAGGCACCATCTCTCTCTATTATACCTGCTATCCCACAGTTACACTCCCTTCCCAGAGACTATTATCCACTGTTACTATAGACACCATCTCTCCCTACTATACCTGCTATCCCACAGTCACACTCCCTTCCCAGAGACTATTATCCACTGTTACTATAGACACTATCTCTCCCTACTATACCTGCTATCCCACAGTCACACTCCCTTCCCAGAGACTATTATCCACTGTTACTATAGACACTATCTCTCCCTACTATACCTGCTATCCCACAGTCACACTCCCTTCCCAGAGGACTATTATCCACTGTTACTATAGGCACCATCTCTCCCTACTATACCTGCTATCCCACAGTCACACTCCCTTCCCAGAGACTATTATCCACTGTTACTATAGGCACCATCTCTCCCTACTATACCTGCTATCCCACAGTCACACTACCTTCCCAGAGACTATTATCCACTGTTACTATAGACATCATCTCTCCCTACTATACCTGCTATCCCACAGTCACACTCCCTTCCCAGAGACTATTATCCACTGTTACTATAGGCACCATCTCTCCCTACTATACCTGCTATCCCACAGTCACACTCCCTTCCCAGAGACTATTATCCACTGTTACTATAGACACCATCTCTCCCTACTATACCTGCTATCCCACAGTCACACTCCCTTCCCAGAGACTATTATCCACTGTTACTATAGACACCATCTCTCCCTACTATACCTGCTATCCCACAGTCACACTCCCTTCCCAGAGATTATTATCCCACTGTTACTATAGGCACCATCTCTCCCTACTATACCTGCTATCCCACAGTCACACTCCCTTCCCAGAGACTATTATCCACTGTTACTATAGGCACCATCTCTCCCTACTATACCTGCTATCCCACAGTCACACTCCCTTCCCAGAGATTATTATCCCACTGTTACTATAGGCACCATCTCTCCCTACTATACCTGCTATCCCACAGTCACACTCCCTTCCCAGAGACTATTATCCACTGTTACTATAGGCACCATCTCTCCCTACTATACCTGCTATCCCACAGTCACACTCCCTTCCCAGAGACTATTATCCACTGTTACTATAGGCACCATCTCTCTCTACTATACCTGCTATCCCACAGTCACACTCCCTTCCCAGAGACTATTATCCACTGTTACTATAGGCACCATCTCTCTCTACTATACCTGCTATCCCACAGTCACACTCCCTTCCCAGAGACTATTATCCACTGTTACTATAGGCGCCATCTCTCTCTACTATACCTGCTATCCCACAGCCACACTCCCTTCCCAGAGACTATTATCCCACTGTTACTATAGGCACCATCTCTCTCTATTATACCTGCTATCCCACAGTTACACTCCCTTCCCAGAGACTATTATCCACTGTTACTATAGACACCATCTCTCCCTACTATACCTGCTATCCCACAGTCACACTCCCTTCCCAGAGACTATTATCCACTGTTACTATAGACACTATCTCTCCCTACTATACCTGCTATCCCACAGTCACACTCCCTTCCCAGAGACTATTATCCACTGTTACTATAGACACTATCTCTCCCTACTATACCTGCTATCCCACAGTCACACTCCCTTCCCAGAGACTATTATCCACTGTTACTATAGGCACCATCTCTCCCTACTATACCTGCTATCCCACAGTCACACTCCCTTCCCAGAGACTATTATCCACTGTTACTATAGGCACCATCTCTCCCTACTATACCTGCTATCCCACAGTCACACTACCTTCCCAGAGACTATTATCCACTGTTACTATAGACATCATCTCTCCCTACTATACCTGCTATCCCACAGTCACACTCCCTTCCCAGAGACTATTATCCACTGTTACTATAGGCACCATCTCTCCCTACTATACCTGCTATCCCACAGTCACACTCCCTTCCCAGAGACTATTATCCACTGTTACTATAGACACCATCTCTCCCTACTATACCTGCTATCCCACAGTCACACTCCCTTCCCAGAGACTATTATCCACTGTTACTATAGACACCATCTCTCCCTACTATACCTGCTATCCCACAGTCACACTCCCTTCCCAGAGATTATTATCCCACTGTTACTATAGGCACCATCTCTCCCTACTATACCTGCTATCCCACAGTCACACTCCCTTCCCAGAGACTATTATCCACTGTTACTATAGGCACCATCTCTCCCTACTATACCTGCTATCCCACAGTCACACTCCCTTCCCAGAGATTATTATCCCACTGTTACTATAGGCACCATCTCTCCCTACTATACCTGCTATCCCACAGTCACACTCCCTTCCCAGAGACTATTATCCACTGTTACTATAGGCACCATCTCTCCCTACTATACCTGCTATCCCACAGTCACACTCCCTTCCCAGAGACTATTATCCACTGTTACTATAGGCACCATCTCTCTCTACTATACCTGCTATCCCACAGTCACACTCCCTTCCCAGAGACTATTATCCACTGTTACTATAGGCACCATCTCTCTCTACTATACCTGCTATCCCACAGTCACACTCCCTTCCCAGAGACTATTATCCACTGTTACTATAGGCGCCATCTCTCTCTACTATACCTGCTATCCCACAGCCACACTCCCTTCCCAGAGACTATTATCCCACTGTTACTATAGGCACCATCTCTCTCTATTATACCTGCTATCCACAGTTACACTCCCTTCCCAGAGACTATTATCCACTGTTACTATAGACACCATCTCTCCCTACTATACCTGCTATCCCACAGTCACACTCCCTTCCCAGAGACTATTATCCACTGTTACTATAGACACTATCTCTCCCTACTATACCTGCTATCCCACAGTCACACTCCCTTCCCAGAGACTATTATCCACTGTTACTATAGACACTATCTCTCCCTACTATACCTGCTATCCCACAGTCACACTCCCTTCCCAGAGACTATTATCCACTGTTACTATAGGCACCATCTCTCCCTACTATACCTGCTATCCCACAGTCACACTCCCTTCCCAGAGACTATTATCCACTGTTACTATAGGCACCATCTCTCCCTACTATACCTGCTATCCCACAGTCACACTACCTTCCCAGAGACTATTATCCACTGTTACTATAGACATCATCTCTCCCTACTATACCTGCTATCCCACAGTCACACTCCCTTCCCAGAGACTATTATCCACTGTTACTATAGGCACCATCTCTCCCTACTATACCTGCTATCCCACAGTCACACTCCCTTCCCAGAGACTATTATCCACTGTTACTATAGACACCATCTCTCCCTACTATACCTGCTATCCCACAGTCACACTCCCTTCCCAGAGACTATTATCCACTGTTACTATAGACACCATCTCTCCCTACTATACCTGCTATCCCACAGTCACACTCCCTTCCCAGAGATTATTATCCCACTGTTACTATAGGCACCATCTCTCCCTACTATACCTGCTATCCCACAGTCACACTCCCTTCCCAGAGACTATTATCCACTGTTACTATAGGCACCATCTCTCCCTACTATACCTGCTATCCCACAGTCACACTCCCTTCCCAGAGATTATTATCCCACTGTTACTATAGGCACCATCTCTCCCTACTATACCTGCTATCCCACAGTCACACTCCCTTCCCAGAGACTATTATCCACTGTTACTATAGGCACCATCTCTCCCTACTATACCTGCTATCCCACAGTCACACTCCCTTCCCAGAGACTATTATCCACTGTTACTATAGGCACCATCTCTCTCTACTATACCTGCTATCCCACAGTCACACTCCCTTCCCAGAGACTATTATCCACTGTTACTATAGGCACCATCTCTCTCTACTATACCTGCTATCCCACAGTCACACTCCCTTCCCAGAGACTATTATCCACTGTTACTATAGGCGCCATCTCTCTCTACTATACCTGCTATCCCACAGCCACACTCCCTTCCCAGAGACTATTATCCCACTGTTACTATAGGCACCATCTCTCTCTATTATACCTGCTATCCCACAGTTACACTCCCTTCCCAGAGACTATTATCCACTGTTACTATAGACACCATCTCTCCCTACTATACCTGCTATCCCACAGTCACACTCCCTTCCCAGAGACTATTATCCACTGTTACTATAGACACTATCTCTCCCTACTATACCTGCTATCCCACAGTCACACTCCCTTCCCAGAGACTATTATCCACTGTTACTATAGGCACCATCTCTCCCTACTATACCTGCTATCCCACAGTCACACTCCCTTCCCAGAGACTATTATCCACTGTTACTATAGGCACCATCTCTCCCTACTATACCTGCTATCCCACAGTCACACTCCCTTCCCAGAGACTATTATCCACTGTTACTATAGGCACCATCTCTCTCTACTATACCTGCTATCCCACAGTCACACTCCCTTCCCAGAGACTATTATCCACTGTTACTATAGGCACCATCTCTCTCTACTATACCTGCTATCCCACAGTCACACTCCCTTCCCAGAGACTATTATCCACTGTTACTATAGGCGCCATCTCTCTCTACTATACCTGCTATCCCACAGCCACACTCCCTTCCCAGAGACTATTATCCCACTGTTACTATAGGCACCATCTCTCCCTACTATACCTGCTATCCCAGAGTCACACTCCCTTCCCAGAGACTATTATCCCACTGTTACTATAGACACCATCTCTCCCTACTATACCTGCTATCCCACAGTCACGCTCCCTTCCCAGAGACTATTATCCACTGTTACAATAGGCACCATCTCTCCTTACTATACCTGCTATCCCACAGTCACACTCCCTTCCCAGAGACTATTATAAACTGTTACTATAGGCACCATCTCTCCCTACTATACCTGCTATCCCACAGTCACACTCCCTTCCCAGAGACTATTATCCCACTGTTACTATAGGCACCATCTCTCCCTACTATACCTGCTATCCCACAGTCACGCTCCCTTCCCAGAGACTATTATCCACTGTTACAATAGGCACCATCTCTCCCTACTATACCTGCTATCCCACAGTCACACTCCCTTCCCAGAGACTATTATCCCACTGTTACTATAGGCACCATCTCTCCCTACTATACCTGCTATCCCACAGTCACGCTCCCTTCCCAGAGACTATTATCCACTGTTACTATAGGCACCATCTCTCCCTACTATACCTGCTATCCCACAGTCACACTCCCTTCCCAGAGACTATTATCTCACTGTTACTATAGGCACCATCTCTCCCTACTATACCTGCTATCCCACAGTCACACTCCCTTCCCAGAGACTATTATCCACTGTTACTATAGGCACCATCTCTCCCTACTATACCTGCTATCCCACAGTCACACTCCCTTCCCAGAGACTATTATCCCACTGTTACTATAGGCACCATCTCTCCCTACTATACCTGCTATCCCACAGTCACACTCCCTTCCCAGAGACTATTATCTCACTGTTACTATAGGCACCATCTCTCCCTACTATACCTGCTATCCCACAGTCACACTCCCTTCCCAGAGACTATTATCCACTGTTACTATAGACACCATCTCTCCCTACTATACCTGCTATCCCACAGTCACACTCCCTTCCCAGAGACTATTATCCACTGTTACTATAGACACCATCTCTCCCTACTATACCTGCTATCCCACAGTCACACTCCCTTCCCAGAGACTATTATCTCACTGTTACTTTAGGCACCATCTCTCACTACTATACCTGCTATCCCACAGTCACACTCCCTTCCCAGAGACAATTATCCCACTGTTACTTTAGGCACCATCTCTCCCTACTATACCTGCTATCCCACAGTCACACTCCCTTCCCAGAGACTATTATCCACTGTTACTATAGACACCATCTCTCCCTACTATACCTGCTATCCCACAGTCACACTCCCTTCCCAGAGACTATTATCCACTGTTACTATAGGCACCATCTCTCCCTACTATACCTGCTATCCCACAGTCACACTCCCTTCCCAGAGACTATTATCCACTGTTACTATAGGCACCATCTCTCCCTACTATACCTGCTATCCCACAGTCACACTCCCTTCCCAGAGACTATTATCCACTGTTACTATAGACACCATCTCTCCCTACTATACCTGCTATCCCACAGTCACACTCCCTTCCCAGAGACTATTATCCACTGTTACTATAGGCACCATCTCTCCCTACTATACCTGCTATCCCACAGTCACACTCCCTTCCCAGAGACTATTATCCACTGTTACTATAGGCACCATCTCTCCCTACTATACCTGCTATCCCACAGTCACACTCCCTTCCCAGAGACTATTATCCACTGTTACTATAGACACCATCTCTCCCTACTATACCTGCTATCCCACAGTCACACTCCCTTCCCAGAGACTATTATCCACTGTTACTATAGGCACCATCTCTCCCTACTATACCTGCTATCCCACAGTCACACTCCCTTCCCAGAGACTATTATCCCACTGTTACTATAGGCATCATCTCTCCCTACTATACCTGCTATCCCACAGTCACACTCCCTTCCCAGAGACTATTATCCCACTGTTACTATAGGCACTGCACATACAATCTAAACATATACTGTGAATTACTGAGCAACACACACTAATATGCTGTTAAGTGAAGCTTCTGTATGTTTGTTAATTATACTCCATGTGTTCTTCACGTATTGATTCACATACTGTTATAGAAAAAATCCAACATATATTATGTTGCCTGCAGGCCAACTATACATGCGATGTTTATATGAATTAAATGCAGGGAGGCTAAGTGGTTGGCGCTGTTCTTGAATACAGTACAGATCTCTGTGCAGAGTAGCTCATATAATCAATAGAAGCGATTACGACAGCAGATACCTGAGAGCAAAGTGCATGAATGTCAAAGGATTTCTGTGAATTATGAGGTGTGAATATGCTGAGCGGAATGCCGGATAATTTGAGATTCCATCCTTTCCCTTAATCCTCTAGAAGTTCCTGGTGGCCCAGTTATGAAAGGAAAGTAGAAAAAGCATAAGAGTGAAATATGAAAACAAAGCAATCAGCACTAGCTATATTGAGTGTATCTTAATTTAATACCCTTATATCGATTGTTCACACCGTTTCCCTGCATGTTTTGTAGCTGAAAATATTGCCTCTTAACATAATGCATCCATTAATGACCACAAGTTACTGCACTCGGGGCACAAGTAGGTGCAGAAGCCTTCAGATCACATAAAGTGCTTGTGCCTGTATGTGCTTGGGCACAACTACATATGGCAGTTACACCTTCCTTGCAAAACATGGTACAATATGGTGTATTGCACTTTGCTACTTTTGAATTTCACCTTCCACGGCAGTGATGTGCGAGCTGGACCTGGACCTGCGGGGCCTGTAGGTTTCCCGTGGGTTTGGCGGGTTCGGGATGCCTTTCGCAGGCGATCGCTGGGTCAATGGTGGGCTTGGACTCAGCTCTTCCCACCTTTGACCTTACACTGCCTTCTTAAAAGCAGCAATAGCCTTGCACCTGCCCTGCTCTGGCCCTTTTGCGGCATCACAGATGGGCTGGTAGGGCGCAGGTCAATAAACAGAGCTGCAGCACCGGGTTGGGTGGGTTTCAGGTTGGGAGTGATCGGGTTAAGGTTGGGTGTGAATTCTATTTTTATCGACCCGCACGTCACTATTCCCAAGAATATATGGCATTATGGACACTGCATGCTCTGGAAACACATATCACTACTACTTGTACTTAATACATGTAGAGTTAATGTAGAATTAATATGAAGGAAGAGATAATTGCGTGTCCATAATATTCCTTCAATGCTCATTTCCATTTAAATCGAAATTTAAATGCTATGGATTCTTAATGGAATGTTTAAATTGCAATGGCAACCTCAAGATGTTTGTAGACCAATCAATAGATCTATAAAAACTGAAATCTCCAAACTGAATCCTGACAAAAGTTGTTTTTTTCCAACAATTTTGGATGAATACCAAAGCGAACCTTGAACTCTGTGCTTTGGAACATATTAGTTATTGAAGCAAGAGGCATAGGTATAGAATATGAAGAGTCAAGAAAGAAAATATATAACATAGTAAGTTAGGTTGAAAAAAGACACACGTCCATCAAGTTCAACCTTTTAACTTTTTTTTAACCTGCATAACTGCCAGTTGATCCAGACGAAGGCAAAAAAGAACCCCCATTTGAAGTCTCTCCAATTTGCCTCAGAGGGGAAAATTTCCTTCCTAACTCCAAGATGCAATGGGACCAGTCCCTGGATCAACTTGTACTATGAGCTATCTCCCATATCCCTGTATTCCCTCACTTGCTAAACACCATCCAACCCCTTCTTATACCTATCTAATGTATCAGCCTGTACCACTGATTCACTTCCCAGCTCTCCCTGTAACACCCCTTTCCCTCCTCTGATCTCATTGGCTCCCTCCTGTCTGCTGGGAGGAGCTACTGGTGAATAAAGCATCCGACCCTTCCTTGTACCTATCTAATGTATCAGCCTGTACCACTGATTCAGGGAGACAATTCCACATCTTCACAGCTCTCACTGTAACAAACCCCTTCCCAATATTTAGCTGGAACCTCTTTTATTCTAATCGGAATGGGTGACCTTGTGTCAGCTGGAAAGACCTACTGGTAAATAAATCATTAGAGAGATTATTATATGATCCCCTTATATATTTATACATAGTTATCATATCACCCCTAAAACACCTCTTCTCCAGTGTGAACAACCCCAGTTTGGCCAGTCATTCCTCATAGTTCAGATTTTCCATACCTTTTAGCAGCTTAGTTGTCCTTCTCTGTACCCTCTCTAATACAATAATGTCCTGTAGTATTGCTAGAGCCCCCCATTTACTGTATATGCATAAGTCTGTTATCCAGGGATGTTGGAGTTTGATGTAATCCCATGCGATTATATTGCACTTTACTACCAACTGATGGAGCAGCTCAGGTTATGTCCTGCTAATGAGCAGCTGCATCTTATTAACCTTCCACCTACTCAAGAGGCACCAGAGGAGACACAGCTGGTCACCTTGTGGCTACATATGCAAAACCCATTGAGAATGGGAACTAACTGGTTTCCTGATTGGTCTCAAAGTAGCTATATATATATATATATATAAATCTATCTGTTTATGAGTCATAGTTATACCGTTCTGCTTATCACTAGGGAATGGGGCTCCAGAGGGGCCTGTTGGTTCATGTTCAACATAAACCAACAACATAGGATTAGATATAATTGATTTTAAAATACCAACATTCACTAGAGCAAGAAACCAGTATCCATAAGGTCACATGCGGGCTGCCAACTATGGGCTGATGTATTCAATTTCAACATTGATTTCACAATGGAGATTCACATTTTTTTTTGGTGTTTTGGTATCATATTTTGTTCTGTGATTGTGAATGTTTTCAGAAAAATTTTGTAGGCAAAAAGTTTAATTGGTTTTAAAAATACGACTGTAGAAAAAAAACAGATTTGTTTGCTACAAAATGTGGCAAAATTCTGACGAAAAGTTAATAAATCAGCCCCTTCAAGGGTTGTTTATTAAAGTCTGAAAAATTCGACTAGAAACCTCACATTTTTAGAGGAAAAAAAGCACTCAAAATTTTCGAGATTTATAATACCCTGATGCTGCAGAAAGCCTAAATCTGAAAAGACTTGTCTAGGTCCTGTATATGTCAATAGGAGAGGCATATCTAATACAAGTAATTCAAAAATAAACAACTGGACTTGCTGAGTAATTACTGAATAGGAGAAGCACCTATCTCAATTTGAAGTGTTCGTGATCTGCGTTGGGTTTAGCCCAAAAATCCTACTTTTTTGGGGGGGTTTTCGGGCAAAAACTTTGAAAAAATTCAAGCAATTCGGGAAAAAAGTGAGAAAAATTATAGCAATTTGGAAGAAAGTCTGAAAAAAATTCAAATTGCGATAGGTACTTCTCCCATTGACTTATACATGACCTCGACAGGTCTGAGATGGCTGATTTTTGGATTTTGACTTTTTGCAGCATCAAAAAAAACTTGAATTTTTTTGAGATTTTAACATTCGGACTTTAATAAATAACCCCCTTAATGTAACTGAAGAACACATTAGCCTAAACTATTTCTAACTCAATTCTCCATGTGTAGCCAGACCAGTGAGTATTATCACTCCTCCACTCCCATTAATAAACAAATGACTTTTAAGAGACAATAATATTTGTAATATACCGCAAGTGTTGCTTTATTACCGGTGAGCCTGGTGCTGTTAAAGCCACAAAAAAATAACATTTTTCAATGGCTGAGATTGTTGTGAATTTCCATTGTTTAGTTTTATGGGGCACAGCGTTTTCTTTCTGAACCATATTAAACACGTTATGAATAGCTGTGTGTTGTGTTCAGCCATATCAAACAACACTCTGAGTAAATAAATAAAGTTACATAAGCTTTTGTTAATTATGGAAAGAACTTTTGGAACATGAGGAATGCTGAAAAATTTGCTAATAGAACTCGACACAAAGGCTTGTTGCAAGGGCAGTTGTGTACGCTTTTCAATCAAGACTGTGGTTTCTTCGAGGTTGCCTATAAAAATAACGCAGTGATTGTTTTGAGATTTAATAAACTTTTTGGCATCGATAAAAAAAAGTGAAAGCAAAATGGGGCCAAGTATGAAAAGCTGAGAGTGAAATAAGATCCAAGTTCAGGGGAAATTGATGCATTTCAAGTAGTGATGGGCGAATAAATTCGCCTGGTACAAATTCGCAGTGAATTTCTGCATTTCGCAGACAGCAAATAATTATGCGAATCTCCAGCAAAAATTTGCCTGCATCAATTTTAGTTTTTTTGCGATTTTTTTTCGTGAAAACGGTCGAATTGCTTGATTTTTTTGTGAAAAAGTTTGAATTGCTCGATTTTAGTGAAAACGTTCAAATTGCTAGATTTTTCCATGAAAACGGAATTGCTCAATTTTTTGCGAAAACGTTTGAATTGCACGATTTTTTCGTTAAAACGCTCGAATTTCACGATTTTTTCACAAACTTTCTACTTTCACAATTTTTCACGAATTTTTTGCAGTTTTGCGAATTTTGCGAATCTCCAGCAAAAATTCAATTTCCGTTTTTCTCGTTTTTTTTCTTGAAACCATTAGAATTGCTCCATTTTTTCGTGAAACGGATAAAATGCTCGATTTTTTTGTGAAAAAGTCTGATTTGCTCGATTTTAATGAAAACTTTCACATTGCTCGATTTTTTCGTGAAAACGTTCGAATTTCACGATTTTTCCGTGAACTTTGCGATTTCACCATTTTTCGCAAATTTTTTTGCAGTTTCGAGAATTTTGCGAATCTCCAGCAAGAATTCGCCAGCGTCAATTTCCGTTTTTCGTGAAACCGGTCGAATTGCTAGATTTTTTAGTGAAAACGTTTGACTTGCTAGATTTAAGTGAAAATTTTTGAATTGCTAGATTTTGCTGTGAAAACTGAATTGCTCGATTTTTCTGTGAAAACGTTCGAATTGCACGATTTTTCATGAAAACGTTCAAATTTCTCGATTTTTTGGTGAACTTTCCGATTTCACAATTTTTCGCAGATTTTTCGCAGTTTCGCGAATTTTGCTGGAAATTCATGAATTTTTTGGTGAAGGGAAACGGGAGAAATTTGCCCATCACTATTTTCAAGTATAGATGCTCAGAAACCGGTAAGGGTCTTCTGCATATTGTGTACATTCCTTATTAGTAATAGCAAGTGAGGATTTGTCACTTGGTGGTATGGACAAGCTCTTAGAGATTCTGTTCATGATCCATTTTATGATCATATTTTCTATACAAAGTTTTATTGCAGTTTATCCAGAAAGGAACAACTTATATTACTGAGTAAATGAATTTGCTGAAACAAGAGATTTAAAGCTTCCTTAAGGGGAAGTGACCTCTATAACTGTAAAGGGAGGGGGTCCTATTCATGGGTTGTGGGGGCTTCCGTAGCAATAAACAAAAGTACAAAAGAGACAGGACATTGTCATAACAAGTATAAATTGTCTGCAGTCAGTATCCATTCAGATTCAGGGAACACATCTCCAGCAAGGAGCTTTATTCCAAAATGTGAAAATGTGGAGACATTCTGTAGACCAGGGTCATGAGTACAAGGCTTCACTGTCATCAACTATAATTCCCTAGCTCCAAGGAGAAGATACAGAGCAGTATGTAGAAACAAATTAAGAAAAAATGTCCTCCTTAAGCACTACTAATGATTTTCTTTTTGGAGTAAGGAAGAAATTATTTCCTTATTTAGGGCAAGTTGTTCTCAACTTCAGATTGGGTTTTCCCTTTCTATTGGATCAGCTAGAGCAGTGATCCCCAACAAGTGGCTCGTGACCATGTTGCTCTATCAACCCCTTGGCTTTGTGCCCAGTGGACTCAAAGCAGGTGCTTCTTTTTGAATTCCTGACTTAAAAGCTGGTTTAGTTGCATAAAAACAAACCAGGTGTACTGCCAAACAGAGTCTCCTGTTGACTGCAACTCCACATAGAGCTATCAATAGTCAATCAGATTCCATATTTTGCATCCCTGTGAACTTTTTTTATGCTTGTATAATGCTACAACTGTCAGGAACCGGGCATCGCTCCCAAAATGGCGGTGCCAATGGCCGCCACGTGGCAATGACGTCAGTGCGTTAACATCGGAGCGGACGCCGACGCTGACGCAGTGACATCACCAATGGCGCCAAATTTGTAAATAAAAGGGCGCCTTGGCCATCTAGATGCTGCCCAATTATAGGATCAGTTATTTAGTGTTCCTAGGTGCTGTATTGTAGTTTATCTTGGACTTTGACCCCTGCCTGGACTTTTGATTCTGTGCCATTCTACCTGCCATTGAACCTTTGCCTGGACTTTGACCTTGAACCTGCATTAACCCTTGCCTGTACTTTGGGCCTGAACTTTTACCCTAAGGGCTTCCTCCTTGGTCCTGACTCCCCCCACTGGGAGCCGAAAGGCCCCCTGACAACAACTTATTTTTAGATTTGAATGTTGTTCATTGGGTTGGGACCCCTGAGCTAGAGGTTAGGCAAGTTAAGGTAGAACTTTTTGGACTTGTTTCTTCATATTTTCAACCACAGTTACCATGTAATTATCTACAATGAAACACAGAGGGTAAGGCACTCCATGCCACCAGGTCCACCCATGCCATAAGTATATTGTTACTAGTTATACTCAAAAGTCAATAAATGGCTACTTTATCAAATCATACTTTACGTAGAGGGCCAGGTTTCTCCTCAAAGGAGGGGAATTCCATGCCTGTATCTATAGGTGGTGGTGCTGTAACAGGTCCTAGTGTCAGTATATACTGTATATGTTGGTAAGCATTCCTAATTTGGATAAATAAGTTTACAATGTTGGATGTATGTATGTAAAATTGTTTTTAATAAAAGCTGTCGCTGTTTTCATCCCAGATTGCAGTGCCGTTCTGTGTCCCCTCAGGGGTAAATAAATAACTTGCTACAAGGGTTCTACAGGCAGGTAAGACAAGTCAAGACGTTGTCACTTCATCTGGGCAGGTTTTTTTTTGCTAAGAAGGAATGATCTCATGATTAGCAGGAAATTAGCCGCTCCGTGCAAGATGCAAAAGTGATTATAGCACAGATTGACTGAAGGACAAAGTGGATTGTAATGTGCACATTGCGTGACAGTTTGAGGGCTTTATGTTAAAATACTTATTACATCTGCTGGATGTGAAAGACACATTCTCGGAAAATTCAGTCTTCTGACCAGGGCAATGCAGGACAGTTTCCTTCTTGGCTGCTATACTATAAGTATATGTTTCATTTGTCAATTCATTTCAATTTTCTATCTGAAATTGAGTTTGCGTATGACTGCAGGTGCAGTTGCCCTCATGTAATTTCCTGACAGTTGCAAGTTAAACCCTATTCATAATACTTACTTGCCTCAAAATGTGCTCTTTGCACCTCACTCTAGTTGCTCTTGGTAGAGTTCTGCACTGGATCAGGTACCTGTATTGGCAGGACGAGTGAAATTTGTCACCGTGTTTCAGAAATAACGCCCATAGACCTCAATGGGAGAAAAAAAATGTTGTTAAAAATAAATTGTTGGCCATACACTTTGCATTTCGGCAAATTCTTTCGATTTTATGGCAAAGCGAAACGGGTTAAATTCGCCCATCCCTCACCACCTTTTCTAAATACTGTCCGAGGCATGTCGATGAAGCAAAAGGGGGCGGGCTGATGAAGTGGAGGGGGCATGTTGATGATGAAAGAAGGCGGGGCAATGACATATAGGGGCGGGTTAACCACACAGCGAGGAGGATCAGGAACTGAAGGGGCAGTCAGAAAGGCCCGCTATCCAGAAACTCCAGAATTATGGGAAGGCTGTCTTTCCATTTTATCCAAATAATTCAAATTTTTAAAAATGATTTCCTTTTTCTGTGTAATAATAAAACAGTAGCTTGGACTTGATCCCAACTAAGATATAATTAATCCTTATTGCAGGCAAAACAATCCTGTTGGGTTTAAATAATGTCTAAATTATTTTTTAGCAGAGTTAAGGTAAAGATCCTTATCCAGTAAACCCCAGATTCCAAGCATTCTGGATAACAGTTCCCATAACTATACTTGTATATTTCAGCAACAGTTGTAGACCTTCATATATGGAGGCAACTGAAAGTGTTTTGGGGATTCTTTCAGACAAGTCATTTCCCGCATGCCCTGGTGACGTGAACTTTATTGCCCCTGTACAAGTGCTGCCCAACACACCTGTCTGTGTATAGGGCACTAGGTTAACTGTGGTTCAAAAGGTCTAGTAGAAATATTGGATAGACTGAACATCTGTCCCTCAAGTCTTGAGCCTTATCCTTCAGGCGACTAGTCCAGACTGGATCTGCCATATAAGCATAATTGTAGATACAATGTTTTAACCAGTCAGTAAAATTGGGTCTCTCTGGGCTGCCCTGGAAATAAATAGTCCACTCAGTGTCGGACTGGGACATCAGGGGCCCACCCAAAAACCTTTGATTAGGGGCCCACCAATTAATCTTAGAACAGGGGCCCACTTTTAGTAATATTAATCTTTCTCTCCTCACTCAACCTCTATTCTCCTAGTCTCTTTTCTTTACACACTATAATCTATTATTCCATCTATTTCTCATAGAAATAGGGATTGGCCATGAAATAGGCCAAATGTTTAGCAGCATAAGGGCCCACTGACACCTTGGCCCACCAGGATTTTTCCTGGTATCCCTGTGGGCCAGTCCGACACTGAGTCCACTCATGCTGTCTCTCTCAGTTTTTTTAATCTGCCCATGGCAATGCCCCAAAAATAATATGATGTATTATTCTCTATCACCAGCAAAAACGTATTGCTGCAGATAAACGTATCCCTTTGCAACAGAGAAAACAAGCATACAGGCACTGAGGGATAACCTCAGGGGTCACCGGGTAAAAAATTTAAAATGTTTTTATTCAATTCGACATTAAAAAAAGCCCTAATCATTGTTTGCCTTAAAATAAACTTTTTACTCAAAGCTACATTAAAAAGCTGTCTCCATAAACCCTACACATTTTGTGCCTTAAAATAATGTCTTTACTCAAAGCTTCATTAAAACTTCTTTACTCAAAACTACATTAAAATTGCTTTACTCAAAGCTACATTAAAAAGCTGTCTCCATAAACCCTACGCAGTTTGTGCCTTAAAATAATGTATTTACTCAAAGCTACATTAAAACTTCTTTACTCAAAACTACATTAAAATTGCTTTACTCAAAGCTACATTAAAAAGCTATCTCTATAAGCCCTACGCAGTTTGTGCCTTAAAATAACATCTTTACTCAAAGCTACATTAAAAAGCAATCTCCATAAACCCTACGCGTTTTGTGCCTTAAAATAATGTCTTTACTCAAAGCTACATTAAACTTCTTTACTTAAAGCTACATTAAAAAGCTATGTCCATAAACCCTACACATTTTGTGCCTTAAAATAACATCTTTACTCAAAGTTACATTAAAAAGCCATCTCCATAAACCCTACGCATTTCATGTCTAAGGCCTTAAAATAACGTCTTTACTCTTTATTTTTTGCAACAGGTCACAGACCAACATCACCTGATACGTTTCGGGAGGAACTCCCTTAATCATAGGCTTATGATATAAACCAATAAACCACCTTTTCATTTATCTGGAGTGCCGCCTGCTTTATGTTTTGAGTGGAGTGAATTTACAGTTGGAACATTGGTGACTGAGTACCCGGGATGTTAGTGGAGCCATATTGAGGAATACAGCATGTGGGGGGAGTTTGCAGTGGTTTTATTTCATTGACTGTGCATTTTTATTTTTTACCTGATAACCCCTGTGATGATCCTTGAGAGCCCGTATGTTCATTTTCTATACGTTATTCGGTTTGCCACACCCTGCACTGAGGTTCTGCAGCCATTGCACTGGCCACTAGTTCAACTTGGTGAGTGTTTATACCCAGGACCGCCATCAGAAATCGCAGGGTCACATACGACAAAATTTCCTGGGCCCCCACCTACAGGTCTGCCCTCCCCACCACACAGTAAAAAAACAAAAAAAAATTGGTGGCTAGGGTTCCCACATGTTGATAAAAAATAAAAAGATATTGGTGGTCAGGGCCCCCCATAAAAAACATTTGTGGCCAGGGCCCCCCCATTAAAAAATATTGGTGGCTAGGACCCCACATGAAAAAAAAATTGGTGGCCAAAATTGGTGGCCAGGCCCCCCCCATTATAGTTATTATTATAATTGGTGGCCAGGGCCCCTTAAACATCCATGCCTTCCCGAAGTCAGCAGCTCTCAGAAAGATGGGGGGCCCGGCTAAGATGGGGGGCCCCCTTACCCTCAGGGCCCCCTACAGCTCTCCCCCCTGTCCCCCCCTGATGGCTGCCCTGTTTATACCCCTGCAGCATGGATAGTAATATTCCTCAACAAAACACTGCAGCTGATTACTAAACCAAACCTGAACCCTAATTTGCATATTCAATTCCGACATTGCGATATCAGCTCTGAACAAAAACTTGTCCTGTTCAGTTGTCCCAATCCTGGATTCAGCATATCAATTGCATGGATTTAAAATACATAAATTCATTCTTTTTACCTAAATATATTATGATCCTACTATATTATTTGCAATTTCGCCTCCAATTTCTCCCAATATCAGCTTTCCTCTCCATGCCAATCTTATTCATGCAAGGCTTCATTTTTTTAGAGCTGCTTTGTGTAATACAATATTTAATAATGAAATTTAAATATACCGAGTTGATCACCAAAAAGTGCTTAATGGCAAAGCCCGTAGGTTATCGTGTTTCAATTAGAAAGTGTTCCAGTACCGCTTGTGTTTCCTGTTTGTGGCTCTGTTCGTGCAGAGATTTCTATGACAAGATTGG
Organism: Xenopus laevis; assembly: GCF_017654675.1. NCBI lineage: Eukaryota > Metazoa > Chordata > Amphibia > Anura > Pipidae > Xenopus > Xenopus laevis. Next base: position 9,045,545 of record NC_054379.1, on the reverse strand, counting down.
GTTACGGCCCAAAGCCAAGCTTGAGTGCATATCTTTCTAATTACATTCTCGGGATTTGAGACAGATTAACTGATAATATATGTTGTAGATATTCCCATGAATTCTGTGCAAAGGAGATGACACGGACAATGACGTTTGCCTTTTTTTTTTAATTAAACCAGCGTGCATTTGCCTCATTTGTACATAGAGTGTGATTAATATTTAGCAGGTATGAACGTCAGTCAACTAAGTCAAGGTCTTTAGATTCCATTTTTTTTTTTTTTTAAAAATTGGGTCTGTCTGTGATGAAAATGGTTTTTATACGAAATGAAAAGCTAACATGCGGGCATGCTGTAGATGCCTAAGTACCCAAACAGATCTTTGATTTCAATTTCTAAATTGTAGTGGACTCTTCCAAGCTAAATCTAGTTGGTTGCTACCAATGACTGCACTTCTGTAATGTATCTCCTATTGCCCTACAACATCCCACTGGGGAAGATCCCTCTGATATTTTTGGACTTCAGCTAACCAAACAAACTAAACCCAGGTGGACTTAGGGTTCAGTGTCAGACTGAGGTGTCCAGGGCCTGCCGGGACTGTCACCTCAGGGTCCTTTATCCCAGTCACAACTCTTCTTCTTGCTGGCAACCTCCATTAAAAGGTCCCCAAACACATCCATCCCTGCTCACGTTGCCTTGTGAACCTTCTACTTCCTCCTTGCGGCTAAGAATGGGGGTTTGAATGGATCACCAAATGTATCTGGTAGTGAGATGGGAGCTGGTCTGGGTCAGCAGGGCCCACCAGGTTTTTCCCAATGTCCCTCTCCATGGTGACCCAGTCCAACCATGTTAGGGTTGCCACCTGGCTGGTATTACCTCCAGTTAACAATAATACTCTGAATTGATATAGAGATCTCATCTAGAATCATCTGACAGGTGCAAGTTCTGGTTTGTTCAGGCATCCAAAACTGTATCTCTTGTTGCACAATTTACTTAGAATGGGCACCTATTTAAAGAGTGCAAAGTACACTATGGGGGTTATTTATCATTTTCTGCTACAAACTACGATAAAATCTGCTTGGGTTTTTTATGCTTCTCCCATTGACTTATGGTAGTAAGACAAAACAGAGGCGCCAAAAGGATAAAAATAGCTAAAAGCACTTAAAAACCCAATGGCTAATTCAGAGGAGGTAGTAATGAACTTACCTCCTCCAAGCAGACACCAACGAAAGTGGTAATTTTCAATAATAGTTTATTCACAATTAAACAGAGGCGCCTGGCGTGTTTATACAAAGACACTGTTGTTTTTGTTCCCGTTCCATATTGCCTGATGAAGCAGGAAATGCCTGCGAAACGCGTTGCAATACTGTTTTGTGAATAAACTATTATTGAAAATTACCACTTTCGTTGGTGTGAAAATGCAGCAAGCGTGGCGTCAAAGAAAAATGGGAATGCATGAAAAAGGTTCTAGAATAAAAACTCAGTAGAGAGAAAAAATACATAAATCCAGGCAAAATCTGAAACTTTGCATTTTTAATAAATTTTATGATCAAACGAATATATAATGTATAACTGAACCAGAATTAATTCAAAACGCCTGATTGGGAAACAATTGCTATGAGTGGATGCAGTTGTTTGTTTTGGGGTACAGTAAAAATGTATCCAGTTGGCTGTAACACCCATGTATATAAGTGTAAATCTAATTTTGAATAGTTTGTAACACTTAAATTAAGCAGCAGTGGACAAGTTAAGATAGGGATATGCTTAAAATTGCTAAGATAGTTGAGCTTGTTGTGGCACTTTCCATTGTGCTGTTGCTGTAGTTGAACATTTTCTATCATTAATTGACACCATATTGTAAAGGGATGATTAGATTATGCACAGCCAATGTGTCAAGGATTAGGTAGGGGGCGCTGTAGAGACTGAAGGGAAAGGGCGAGTCCTTGACGCAGGAGCTGTATGTGCCTAGGGAACACTTGAAGGTAAAGCAGGAACAGGTTGATGAGGGCGAAGAGTCAGTCTGGATCAGGTGCAGAACAGGACGGAGAGGGTGAAGATCAGGAGTGGACTAGGCAGGAAGAAGAGGGCGACTACTCAACAGGAACAGACTGGACGGGGCAGGAATGGAACCGGAACAGCTTGGATGGGGGATAGAGTGCAGAGGGAGACTAGAGTGGATAGCAAGAGAGGGCTGGAGCAAGATATAGCAAGAGAGGGCTGGAGCAAGATATAGCAAGAGAGGGCTGGAGCAAGATATAGCAAGAGAGGGCTGGAGCAAGATATCAAGAGGAGGGGTACAAGGTACGGTCGGATCAAGGTCAAGGCTGGGAAGGTACAAGATAAGATAAAGCAAGACAAGGCGGAATAACAAGGGAAAAGGGGCAAGAGCTAGAACTACCTAGTTAGGGGCGCTGCCGCAGTACTAAGAAAACCATACAATGCTCTGGCAAGGAGTGGTCTGAGTGCTGCCCTTAAATAGGGAAGAGTCAGCCCTGATTGGCTGATTAAACTAGGCAGCAGCTGGGTTGGGGCTGTAGATGCCAAACAGGCTGCAGCTGAGCTGGGGCTGGAGAGGCCAATCAGGCGGCAGCTGGGCTGGGACTGCAGAGGCCAGGTTACACGTAGCGAGCAGCCCTACAGGCTGCTCACCTGGTCAAATGGTTAAGGCATCGAGCCAGAAACCCAAAGGTCTCCGGCTCGAATCCCAGCAATACCTGACACAATGTCACTTTAAATACAAGAAAGCTTGGAAACCAATGTTTTCCCTCAGATTTTAAAATGTATCTTTAACAACATCAATTTAAAATAAACCTAGCCACTTGACTCATGGAGAAACAGCTGGTTGTATCCACAGAATTGGTGTCTGTAATATGAGAATGATAAACTCAAACCCAGGGGAATCAGAGTTCTGGGTTTGGAGTGAAGGGAAGAGCCAATACATTTTTTTTCTTAAAACATCTGTTTTTTTCCATAACACGAGCTAAACTGAAACCACATATTCATGCAAATATCCTGATATAAATGTCTGAATGGCTAAAAAAAAGTCCAACATTATCGGTGCAGCTCCCATTGACTTCTCTAGGACCTCTACTGCTTTTACTTGCCAGAGGTTTGTATCAGAGTTTTTTTGCACTGAATAAATCTCTGAGTTTTAGAGAAATAAAACTTAGGGGGTTCTTTACTAAACTTCGGTCTGGCTTTTTGGGGCAAAACTTGAATTTTTTGAGATTTAGTAAAGCCTGAATACAAAAATCTGCCATCTCAGATCTGCCGAGGTTGTGTATTAACTGAAAATGTTACCATTTTGGGCACAGATTTGAAAAATTCAGGCTTTTCTGGAACAAGGCAGAAAAAAATTGAGCGATTCTGGGGAAAAAAGGCAGAAAAAAGCTTACGATTTGGGTTTTCGCTCAATTTAATAGAGTTTTTACCCGAACCAATTAAATTGAGCTTTTTTTAATAATAAATAATGTAAAATTGGGTATTAGTTTGGTGGGTTTTTTTTTTAAATTTAAATAAAGAGATAAATTCAGATTTTGTAAATAACCCTCCCCTGTCAGAACAGAATTTAGTGTTTATTGGTTGCAATGGATATTCCAAAGCTATCGAACTGTGTAGAAATCGACTGTAACAACTTCCGCTTACTCTGGTGGTCCAGTGGTGTGTCCTCTGGCATGTGGGGGCCCCGCCATGCCTTCTGGTGCCGGCTCCCCTATGCAAGCGCGCCGGCGCGCTTCTGGGTTTATACACTGGCGTCAGGACGTCATCACATCACAAAATTCAAAGGTTTAAAACCTAACAACTGTTCGTTGTTAGGTTCTCTTATCAAGTTCCTGGGTGTTTATTCCTCGTGAATTCTGATTGATATTCTGTGTTTGACCTTGCCTGCCTTCTTGATTCCTCTGATCTCTCCAATCCTGACCCTTGCCTGCCTGACTACTCGGATATCTTCAATCCTGACCATAGCCTGCCTGTTTAACTCCGAACTCTCCAATCTGACCTTTGCCTGTCCACCGACTATTCTACGCTCTCCAATCCTGATTCTGGCCTGTCTGACTATTCTAATGTGCTTGTGCTGGCCCGTCCTGCCCATTCCACGCTGTGTTGTCTGGCCTGCCCTCCTGAGGTGTTCTTCCATTCCAGTATCCTGGTGAGACGATCGTGCCCCTTTGCTCGTCCAGAACTGTTAGCTTTGCTCCTGTCTCAAATAAGACCTGGCGACATCCAATTAGCCGAGGGCTCCTCCCGAGGTGAAAGGCAGCGGTTATAGGTGGAAGTGAGAGCCGAGACCAGGGAGCTTAGCTTGGGTTCTGGATTTAGGGTGCCGATTCGTGTCATCTACTAACAGGTGTTGGTTCCCAACTCAAGAAGACTGGAACCCCAATAGCCTTTCATAATAAGAGTTTCACCAATAATAAAGAATACATGTGATGCTATTTACAGTAGGCACTCAGGAAGGACCTGGTTTTGTTGTAAACATTAAAGTCAGGCCATTACTGTTTGAAAATGTAACAGTCTGCTAGAAATGAACTCAATTATTTGATGGCAATTGCTCCTCAGCAAGAAAACTGTAATAAAATAAGAATGAATAAAAAGCCTTTTAGAATGACTATATCTTCACAGAGCTGAGAATACATAAATTTGTAAAATGTTTTAATTATCTCATGTTTACAGTACCGGCGGTGTAAAACCAATTATTTACTAAGTCCCAGCATGCTCAAGCCATGGAGCCACATTCCATTAGATGAGGTCATTCCTGCTAAACACCCTTTAAAAACACACAACTTCATGATGTAAGAATATAATCACCGGGGGAATAGAATGTTAATAGTTCCTTTCATTAAAAATACATATTTATGGAACATGATATTGATTTTGCTAACATGTATAGAAAGACAACTGGCTTAGTGTGTATTGTTATTAGGTTACCACACATAAAGGGTAATAAAACATTAACTATATCATATCAGATTGGAAATCAATTGCTGGATTTACCCAGCCACATAACCAACATAACAAAGAAAACACTGAAGTACATTGGGATGAGAAGATAAAATGAGGAGTTCTACAGCTCTCTTAGTCCGTTTGCTCCAGTGGGGAGCATAGGGCCTCAACGACACTCCTCCAACGAACTCGGTTCGCAGCGGTCTTCTTCAGCTGAGCCCATGTCCATCCGGCTGCCTTCATTTCAGCCTCCATGCACCTCCTCCATGTCTGTCTTGGCCGGCCAACTTTTCTTTTCCCTTGTGGGTTCCACTCAAGGGCTTGCCTTGTGATGTTGTCAGAACTTTTTCTGAGGGTGTGGCCTATCCAGCCCCACTTTCTTCTTCTGATTTCTCGGTCGATGGAGATCTGTTTTGATCTTTTCCATAGGCTGATGTTGGAAGTTTTCTCTGGCCATCTGATGTGTAGGATGTGTCGTAGGCAGCGGTTGATGAAGGTTTGGAGCTTACTTGTGGTTGTCATGGTCAGTCTCCAGGTTTCCGAACCATAAAGCAAGACTGCTTTCACATTGGTGTTAAAAATACGAATTTTGGTTTGTTGTGAAAGGGCAGTGGAGTTCCAGATGGGACGTAAGGTGTTAAATGCATGTCTGGCTTTGTTGATACGGCTCCTGATGTCCTCATCTGCTCCTCCATCCTTGCTTACTACGCTGCCCAGGTAGACAAACTTATCCACGTCCTTAATGTCAACTCCTTGCAGCTGGATTTGATCTTGCTGCTGGTTTTTAATCCTCATGGTTTCTGTTTTGTTAGTGTTGATCTTGAGGCCAGTTTTTGCTGCTTCCTCTGATAGACGTGTGAGTTTCTGCTGTGCATCTTGTTGTCTGTGCGACAGGAGGCTATCATCAGCAAAGTCTAGGTCCTCCAAGATTTTAGTGAAGGACCAGTGGATTCCTGTGTTGGCATTTTGTGTAGAACTCTTCATAATCCAGTCTACTACCAACAGGAAGATGGTTGGTGACAACATGCAGCCTTGTCTCACCCCCGTCCGCACTTCAAAAGGCTCTGTCATTTTTCCTTTATGCACAACCTGGCATGTGGAGTTGTTGTAAAGTTGTTTGATAATGGAGATGAATTTTGGTGGTATCCCATAATGTGCCATAAGTTTCCAGACGACCTCTCTATCTACGCTATCAAAGGCCTTCTCAAAGTCTACAAAGATTGTGTAAAGTGGAGACTGCCATTCCAGTGATTGTTCTATGATGATGCGCAATGTTGCAATGTGGTCCGTGCAAGATTTGTCCTGCCTGAAGCCTGCTTGCTCATCTCGCAGTCGTTTGTCTAGAGCCTCTCTCAGTCTCAGCAGCATGATTCGTGTGAGTACCTTGCTAGGTACAGATAGGAGCATGATGCCTCGCCAGTTGTTGCAGTTGGAGAGGTCGCCTTTCTTGGGAAGTTTCTCCAGGTGCCCTTCCCTCCACTCTTTTGGCACACTTTCCTGCTCCCAGACTTTCTGAAGCAGTGGGTATAGCATGTTCGTGGTTGTTATGACGTCCGCTTTTAGGGCTTCAGGTGGGATACCATCTGGACCTGCTGCTTTCCCAGCCTTGATTTCTTTTACTGCTGTGATGATCTCGGCTCTACTGGGTTCTACAGCTAATTGAGCAAAAACATTATATCATTGTTAGAGTAATGTTAGTAATATATAGAAATGCCAACCAGGTCGTAAAATGCAATATGTTATCTGCATGGGTAGAGGAACAAACTCTGTGATTTTTAGGTAGTTATTCAAGAGTTAGAATGACCAAAAATGCTCCACTTTCTGAGACAGTAATGTTGATTTGGAAGTCTGCAGGGAAGGCATCATCAACCAGGAGTTTGGACTCAATTTGTAAACATTACGGGGCCCATTCACTAAGTTCGAGTGAAGGAATAGAGGAAAAAAATACTTCGACCTTCGACTACGACCTTCAGCTTCGAATCGAAAGATTTGAACTAAAAATCGTTCGACTATTCCCCATAGGCTTGCTAACAATTTTATGGATGGATGGATGGATTAAAATCCTTTGAATCGTTCGATTATTCTTTCGATCGTTCGATCGAAAGAATTGCGCAAAATCCTTCGACATTCGAAGTCAAAGGATTTTAATTCGGCAGTCGAATATCGAGGGTTAATTAACCCTCGATATTCGACCCTTGATACATCTGCCCCACAGAAGTAATTATAAAAGCAAAACATACTGTACTTCAACAAATGAGGGGTACATTGTTAATGGGGAATACAATTCTAACTCCCTATGTGTAATAAAAGTTGTAAAGGCTTCCCAGGTGACAGAACCCATAGCAACTATGATGATAAGATCAACAGCAAATGTTGCTCCTTATATTACCTTAAGAGTTGCATTTACAATGTTCCAGTAAAACTCCTATCATACTTTAGGAAAATGCTTATTTACTCACAAAGATAATAATCAAGGCTCCATCAGAAGACAGACCAGGAGCAATTTCGGGTAAACACCCATTTGCTCAGAAAAATTCTTGGAGCATTAGTAGGATGGTTGACAACATAATGTGTATGTATTTTCTAATAAAAAATACAAATGGCGCACTCTCATATGGGCATATTTATCAAAGAGTGAAGTTAGAGTTCACCACAGTCCTCTAGAGTGAAATTCCACCACTCTCCATTCATTTCTATGGGATTTTTAAAAGTGTATTTATGAATGGATGAAAGTTAAAGTTAATCCTTTGATAAATATGCCTTTTAAAATCCCATAGCATAACAAAAAGCTTTATTATTATTATTAAAAATTTGTTATACCCTGAAGCTGGAAATAGCTTGCTTGTGAAAATACACCATCTAAAACCTGTCGAGGTCATGTAGAAGTCAATGGCAGAGGTCCCTTGAACCACTTGAAGATTTTAATAGCCTTCATGCTGTTAAAGTTTTTTTTTCACTGGAAACTTGATCAATTCGAATACTCAAGTTTTTCACCCCGACTACACTTAGGGGCTGATTCACTATGGGTCGAATATCGAGGGTTAATTAACCCTCGATATTCGACTAGGAATTGAAATCCTTCGACTTCGAATATCGAAGTCGAAGGATTTAGCGCAAATTCTGCGATCGTATGATCGAAGGATTATTCCTTCGATCGAACGATAAAATCCTTTGAATCGAACGATTCGAAGGATTTTAATCCAATGATCGAAGGAATATCCTTCGATCAAAATAACTTAGGCAAGCCTATGGGGACCTTCCCCATAGGCTAACATTGACTTCGGTAGCTTTTATCTGCCGAACTAGGGGGTTGAAGTTTTTTTTAAAGGGACAGTACTTCGACTATCGAATGGTCGAATAGTCGAACGATTTTTACTACGAATCCTTCGATTCAAAGTCGTAGTCGTAGTCGAAGGTCGAAGTAGCCCAAAAAAACCTTCGAAATTCGAAGTTTTTTTACTTCGAATCCTTAACTCGAATTTAGTGAATCGGCCCCTATATTAGAAACCCTTTGGAATTTTTAGATCTGTGAATAGTGATGGGCGAATCTGTTCAGTTTCACCAAAACTGAAAAAAAATTGTGAAAATAAGAAAAATTTATGAAATGCATAGAAGTTAATGGGCGTCTAAATAATTTTGACGCACAGCAATTTTGACACGAGTGACAATTTTTATACGCGTGACTCTTTTGTCCAAATGCATTAAAGTCAATGGGCATCCGAATAAATATGACACACAACAGTTTTTATGTGCACAGCAATTGTGACGTGTGACAATTTTATGCGTGTTGCAATTTCTACTGCAAATTTTCGCCTCCGTTTCGTAAAAAAATGATTGGGTGGTCAAATGTGAAAATTTGCTGTGAATACATGCCTGGTGAATAAATTCGCCCATCACTATTTGTGAAGGGTAAAAGCTACAAAAAACTCTAATACAAAAATTTGCTAGGTCCCATAGAAGTCAAAGAGAGCTGCATTGATCCCATTGGACCTTTTTTGAGCCATTTAGCCATTCCATTTTTTTTTGTAAGTAATTGTCTGAAAACCTCGAATTTTTGGTATCTCTTAGAGGCCTATTTATCACCAGTCTCATTTTTCTGGTTTTCGAGGTTTTTGCAATCACTTTCTATAAAAGCACAAATTTCATAAAATTCATGAAAAAGCATGAACGGGTAAAGTCATGAAAACCACAGCTTTTTCGTCAAGAACGCCCTAAAAACCTCTTAAACCATGAATCAAAGAAAGATCTTCCATTTGTAAAATGGACATCTCCTATTGACTTCTAAATGTTTAGACAGGTTCTAGCTGGAGTATTTTCATATTCAGAATTGTTGCAATTTTGTCACATAATAAATCTAGAAAAAGCAGCACGTTTTTTTTTCGTATTTTTGGTGTCAAAAAGCCTGATCCAAAAAGCCACAGCTTAATAAACCAGTCCTTTGTACATACCGTATATACTCTAGTATAAGGCGAGTTTTTCAGCCCCCAAAGTATGCTGAAAAACTCTACCTCTGCTTATACGCGGGTCAAGCACAAAAACGGCCACCGGCGTCTAAGAATAGTTGCGGGCGTTGAAGAATAGTCGCCGGCGCCTAAGAATAGTCGCTGGCATCCAAGAATAGTCTCCAAGAATATTCGCCGGCGTCCAAGAATGGTCGCCGGCATCCAAAAAACGAGACGCCGGCACCTCCAATGGGAGCAGAAACCCTCAATTTTTTGATTGAAACTTAACAGAAGCTGCTGCATTTCTCACCCTCGGCTTATACTTGAGTCAATCAGCTTTCCCAGTTTTTGGAGGTAAAATTAGGTACCTCGGCTTATACTCGGGACGGCTTATACTCGAGTATATACGGTAGTTTAGAGAGTTTTTTTTTCATTTGTACTTTTTATATTCAGATCTTTCAATTAATGAAATGGCATACGTGGTTAAAGAGAAAATGAGTTTTTTCTTGGTTTCGAAAACCTCTAAAATGAGAATAAGCCTTACCCTTTTCAATGTTTTTAAAATTATATTTCTCTTTCTGCTTGAGATGTAAGTTTTTAGGAAATACTTCTCAACTGCTGAACTGTCAGTATTGGGCTAAGCTTTCTAACAGACAATGCTTAGTCCTGAACTCCATGAAACTATTTGTTTGAAGCAGAACTGCCAGTGAAAAGAAAATCCCCACTTAATATAATGAAAACTTTGAACATATAAAATTTCAATCAACTATGATAATTAAAACCAGTCACTGATGGCAAATGCAATTACCGAATCAAGAAAGTATGCCCATGTAAACAGTAAAAGTAATTATGCTTCTTTTACGCTAATGCTAGACAAGGCAACTTGAGATTCAGAGCGATTGCCAAAATCCTCTGGCATACCCCGTGGCATTGTATTCTGCATTCCTTTATAAATAGCATTTGTTTAAAAAGGAAAATGCAAAAGGGGTGTTTATTTTTACTTTTATGCTAAATCCTAACCCATGAAATGTGTACAATATATTCCCTCACCAATTAGAAGAATTTTGTTGATTAGAATGCGCTACTCCAAGGGATTGGTTTTTGGGGTAGATTGTTTTTTAAAGATCTGCTCTGCTCTGTTTTTAATTTGAGATGAGATCATGGTTTACTCGGCTGAAGACAGAGCTTGGCTTGCGAAATCTGATCAATATAATAAGTAATTTCAAGTAAATATTACATTTTTACAAGGCTATTTCCAATCCAGTTACTGTATGTGTGTAACAGTCCTTGATTTACAGTCATCGTTGCTTTTAGTTGTGTTTTATCCCCTGGTGTTGCAGATTGTGCAGAGGTGAATTCATTTTAAAGCACAACGGTTACAACTTTTGTTTTTGAGCCAGAAATACAAAAAGGGCTGCTAGTTGTGCAAAAGCAGGGTTACTGCCCCCCTCTTACTGTAGCTACTGTCTCCATGAGGGGTCCTGTTATATTCAGGGCTTAGGACAGTCACTCTATTGCACTCGATAAAAATTTGGATAGCTGTATCTGGCACACAGGCCATCATTTGGACATCCCCATTCTATAGCAGATGTTTAAGTCCAAACTATAATAAAATAACCATGTCATGTGAAGAGACTATAGAGGTTGGTCATCTATGTCACCTTGCAGAAGGGCAAGAGCATTAAGGGGTGCAAGAGCAGGGCCCTTGGGGCAGAAAAGTTCTGGCTGTGCTCTGCACTTTGCGCTAGATAAAATATCTAGTGTGATGTTGAGAGTGCATTGTCAGTGGGCATAAGTCAGCCTACTGATGTGTGGTTGAAAAAACATTTGTCCCTTGCCTGAGCCTAACTAGCACTCGTCCCGGCTAGCTGCACTGTGCTGGTTTATATACCTGTGCCCATCTTTTCTTCAACATATATGTAAATATATGCAATTCCCGCCCCATTGCTTCTTGGGCTTGGCACAGTGAAGAGAGATTGCCATCAAATTGACCTGCCCACCACCTGACACTGGGTGCCATGGTCCCATAGATTTTGGACCAACCCACTTATTAGTCTTGCATCGAGTTGGGTTCCGGCAAACTGGACGGATTTTGGGCAGAAAGTTCAGAATTCCTTTATAGTCCATGGGTAACTCGCCCTGGTATGCTGGCTATGGTGCGGGATTGGTAACTACCCTTCCTTGAGGTTAACCTACTATTTGTCCCATTACCCATTTAATTAGGCTCCAGCATGATGTTACTTCCTGCTCACAGTGATGTCACTTCTGGTTTGCACAGACCCCCCCAGGTTGGAATGTAAGTTAACTATTTGCAGGCTGGGTCTGATAGCGGGTCTAGATAGGGGAACATTGAGTGGTGGGTGTAGGCTGGGTTGCTAATCAGTAGGTCCTGGTTGTGAGTAGGTCTGCCTGACCGAACCTGGACTGTACCACATTTTACTAACCTCTGAACCTTGTACTGTGCTAGTGTATGCCCCGAGGAAGTGGCATATACAACAAAATGCATTGGGCCACATATTTGATGAGCTAAATGAACTTAACTACTCTTGTTAATAAATAACTTTTATTAAATAAATTTGTATCAATGATTTTGTACTATGGGAGTCCACCCACACTGGGACTGTGCCAGGGTAGACACCAGGGATTAATGTATGACAATCTAAATGGCTGCCAATACTAAATGATTTATATTTATGAATTTTGAATACTTCTGTTTTTAAAAATTATTTATTAAATTAGAATAATTGTTTGGATTCAAATTTGGTTATAAATAAAAAAGCATCAATAAATGTTCATTAAAAGAAATAAAAGCAAATAAACTCCATTTTTTTCTTTCAAGAAATGCTTTCATGGAGCCTCTTTGCCCTGACATAAGAAATATATTGAAACACAGCAACATCTGATATAGTGGAACAAACATGAGATTCTGTTTAACTGCCAAGGTACGTTTCACTTTGATAACAGGCATCTGAACATCAGTTTCCTGCTGGCGTTTTCAACAGCTAAACCATCAGCCACAACATGTTCCTGAAAGGGTAACTTGTAACTGAAACCAAGTGTTGTGCAGAACAAAAAAAAATGATCCGGATAAGCCACCAAAACCTCTGTGGTTTATTTCAGCTGGGATTTCAGATGCAAATGTTGTGTAATTATTGTGCTTTATTTTTTATATTTTTACATCAGATCCATATAACTCACATTGTGTTAGTTATTTTAGAAATACTAGTGTGGGATCCGTTATCTGAAAGCTCTGAATTACAGAAAGGCCGTCTCCCATAGACTCCATTTTCTCCAAATAATGCAAATTTTAAAAACTGATTTCCTTTTCTCTGTAATAATAAAACAGTCGCTTGTACTTGATCCCAACTAAGATATAATTAATCCTTATTGGAGGCAAAACCAGCCTATCGGGTTTATTTAATGTTTATATGATTTTCTAGTAGACTTAAGGTATGAAGATCCAAATTACAGAAAGGTAATGTGTTATCCCAAAAACCCCAGGTCCCAAGCATGCTGGATAACAGGTCCCATTCCTGTACAAGCAGTATATATAAGAGAACAAGAAGACTATCTAATGGATGATGATGCATGGCAGTTGAATTGTTTCCCTGTTTGGAGACCCAGTTAAACTGAACTTCCCAGGAAGATATATAAATAAATAAATAAATATATATATAATTTGCAGCTTGCTCCTCAAGGGAGGCACAAAATACAGCTTTAGGGTAGTGGCAGATGGAGAAATTATTGGCCCAGAGACAAATCTTCCCTTTTTTGGGCAACTAATCTCCGCGAAATGCCTTCCCGCCGGCAAAAATATGAATCGCCGGCTGGATGGTATATGAATTGCTTCAAATTTTCCGACGCCCAAAGTTTCCTTGTAAGGCAACTTTGGACGACTTCGGAAATATGTGCCATCCCACCGGTGATTCATATTCTTGCCGACAGGAAGGCATTTGGGGAGATTAGTTGCCTGAAGAAGGAAAGATTTGTCTCTGGGCCACTAATCTCCCCGTCTGACACTGCCCTAAGATAGAGGTTGTACCAGATGTGATCTTATATCTTCTATTTGGCTTTCAACATGAAAGGCAAAATTGTATGCACTAACCTGCTTGTATCTCACTGAGTCCGATTAGTCCAACATTCTGGTTATGTTAAATCAAACCCTTTATATAAAATACTTAAAGGGGAAACTAACAATTAGCACCCTGATTAAAGGCGGTGGGTCGCCTTTTGGTATGTTATGGAATGGCTAATTTTAAGCAAATTATCAATTGGCCTTCATTTGTTTTGTTTTTTATAGTTTTTGAATTATTCGTCTTCTTCTTCTTCTGGCTCTTTCCAGCTTTCAAATGGGAGTCACTGACCCCATCTGAAAACAAATACTCTGTAAGGCAACAAATATATTGTTATTGCAACTTTTTTATTCAGGCTCTCTCCTTTTCATATTCCAGTCTCTCATTCTATTCAAGACATGATTGCTCGGGCCATGTGGGTATTCCATCAGCCCTGTATCCCTAATCTACAGCACCCAAGAACCACATGAAAAACAATGATGCATTTTTGCACATTAGTTGCAACAACGCACTAAAAACAACTTTATGAGATTGTTCCTGGATTTGTATCTCTGTTCATAAGGCGGCACTTTTCTGTGTATGTAAAAGAGAATTCATGGTTTATGAAATAATAATTTGTGGACATGCTGTATTTAATATTCAATTGCTCATTAGGTGGAGTGTACTTGCATTTGTAGATTTGGCACCAAAATCAGGTTTCTCTGATTAGGTATCACATGTTGAATATTTGCACAAAACGTACAATTCGCTGTTTGTCAGTGCAAGGCATCACACTTGGCAAGTTGGCATATGTTACATAAGTAGCAATTCATAACTTATCATTATGGGATACTGGAAATTTTCCATGCTCATGGATGCAAACAACGTTCATATAGTGAGTGTTTTGATTTCTGGCATATGTTTTAATCATATAAATTATACAGCACTTTTTCACGGCCCGGAGCTTGCTATGGGAAGGCTTCAATGCACTGTTTGTTTACTTTAAATGAACTCTTTTTCTTTAAAGAAAGCAATAAAATGATTTTTTGGTTGGTTGGGGAATTAGAATCCCAATAGTTCATACCCATGCGAAGACAAGATGCGTTTATTTTAAAGCTGGCAAAAAGTCAGAGTAATTTAAATCGTTACCAGGGTAGAAGTGATTAGCTTCAATAACGCACATAATATAGGATCTCTTCCAGTAGACAGCACTCCAGTTTCATTAAAACCGTCTTTAAAGTGGACCTGTCACCCAGACATAAAAGCTGTATAATTAAGGAGCTTTGCAAGTTAAATGTGAAATCCAAATTCTTTTTTTTATTAAAGTGTTCATAGCTGTTGTGAACTCATTTAAAAATCTCAACTGTCAATCAAATATTGTCTGCCCCTCCTCTTTGCCTTAGGCAATTACTTTCACTTTCCATTCAGCACTTCCTACATGTCACTGCTCTCCCCACATTCCCCCAGTTTTCTCAACCATTTAATTGTATAACCAGGACACGGGGATGGACATAAGGTCCCCCATTCTGGTGCACAAACAAGATTCTGAGATGATACAAGACTTGTCTTAATTAGGGATGTAGCGAACTGCCGATTTGGTGTTCGCGAACGGCGTTCGCGAACACCGGCAAAAAATTCGAACGTTCGCGAACAGTTCGCGAACTTCGAACACCGCTAAAATCGTTCGATTCGAACGATCGAAGGATTTTAATCGTTCGATCGAAGGATTTTCATTCGAATCGAACGATCGAAGCCATTCGATCGAATGCTTTTCATTGGATCGAATGCTTACAATCGTTCGAACGAATGGAAATCGTTCGATTTTTAGCGGTCGAAGGAATTCGAATGGTCGAATGGTCGAACGATCGAACGCGAACTCAAACTGCGAACGTTCCCAAACGTTCGCGAACATTCGGCGGACGCGAACGGTCGAAGTTCGCGCAAACTAGTTCGCGGGCGAACAGTTCGCTACATCCCTAGTCTTAATAACAGTGTCCACAAAATGGCTGCTGCCTGCTTGTTATAATTATGAATTCCCAGACAGATGGAAACGAGATTCGAATAATTTATACACTGTAATTAAAGTTAATTTTGCTTGACTAACATGATAAAATAGGATTTGGAATAATTATTTTGAGTGTTGGGTCCCCTTTAATGTTTACATGACAGGACAGCAAAAGATGCAACATTTCGAGTGGCACCCCACTCTTTGTCAAGCATACTAAAGGATGTACATTGGTGTTACAGTACATTTTATTTTCAACTGCACTGATGCATAAAAAAAAAAACTCAAAATGAAAGGGTGTATTGGAACTCTGGGGGCTTGATGCAGATGTATCTGCATTTCATTGGATTTTTTTGGATGTTTTTGAAGCAGAATAGTCAGGTGAATAAAAGTTTTTAGGGGAAAGTTGC
Organism: Xenopus laevis; assembly: GCF_017654675.1. Classification (NCBI taxonomy): domain Eukaryota; kingdom Metazoa; phylum Chordata; class Amphibia; order Anura; family Pipidae; genus Xenopus; species Xenopus laevis. The sequence continues at coordinate 9,029,714 of NC_054379.1, read as the reverse complement.
TGAAGGGGTTCCGGGAGCAAAATTCTAAATTCATGAAGTTGAAGTTAGGATAATACATCTTTCTGTAATTTGGATCTTCATACCTTAAGTCTACTAGAAAATGATGTAAACATTAAATGAACCCAATAGGCTGGTTTTGCTTCCAATAAGGATTAATTATATCTTAGTTGGGATCAAGTACAAGGTAATTTGTAATTATTACAGAGAAAAAGGGAATCATTTTTTAAATTTTTGATTATTTGGTTCAAATGGAGTCTATTGGAGATGGCCTTTCCGTTATTTGGAGCTTTCTGGATAACAGGTTTCCAGATAATGGATTGTATACCTGTACTTCCATACTATTTATATCATTAAGGTTGCAATGACTCAAGGTCCACATGACAAGCATTGGCTGTTGTCCTGCAAAGGTCGTCCCCATTGATTTCTGGATCAGTGGAAAGATATTCTCTGGAATAATGAATTGCTCTTCACCAACTGGCCATTTGGGTTTGTCCAGAAGATACCTTCTAATGGTCGTCATAAACTTTGGTTGATGTCTGGAGCTGTTTTTTTTTTTTAACTAGTTTGAATCTAATTAGATTGAATTCAATCATACTTTGTTTTGAATAATCAAATACAGTCTATTCACCCACAAAAAAAAAATGATTTTTTTTAAAAATAAATTTCGGTTGGTTTTTATTCAAATTTCAAAGTTATGGGAGTTTGAAAAAAACTCCCATTACTTCGAATTTTGACCCTTGATAAATCTGCACCTTAAAGAAGTTCAGAACTTATTCTGACTCATGATATAAATGTAGTTTGAATCTAATTTTCCCCATGGCTTCGTTCTTTACTTCCAAAATTTCCAAGTTCATAAAGCATGGTAAAGAGCTTTATGGAAAAAAGCCAGCAATAGTCACCTATCATGTTTATGCATTTAAATTTAGAGTGCTCTTTAAATCTGGTGGAAAGAATCATGGGATAAATTACTGAGAAGACAGCATGTTGGTTTAAGTTTCATCCTGCATCCATGTAACCTATACTTCTTCCTTACTGGAGGTTAATGAATGCAATCTGTACTATTTTTAATGCATGATATTTTGATTCTGTTTTGGAATGCCATTCTGCAGTCTATGGTTGCTAAACATAGCGCCTTAAAAATAGCCAGCACCCAAATTACTTCAGCCAATGATCCCATATCAATAGCTCATGAGAAATGTTATGCAGTTTAAAGGGATAACATAATTCCAAAATCTTTATTTCTGAGTATTTTTTATTTATTTCAGAGACTTCTAATTGGTGGTGGACAGGTTTCACAAAATGACATATTTTAAATCAGCTGTTGAGTCTTCTTTGCCCAAGTTTCTTTAATAGAACGCAACCGATCCTTTTAATAGGCTGGAACCATGAAACTACAAAGTATGAGGAAGGACCTCTGACATTGTAATGAAATGTGAAAAAAATTCTCCCTTAAAGATGAACAGATCTGCTGCTTTGTAAGAAAAATAGGGGCAGATTTTCTAAAGTGGCCGTCGCTAGCGGAAATCTCATCCGCAGGAACATCACCAATTTACTAACAGGCGTAAACGACAATTTGCTAGTGAAAGAGACCGTCTCTAGCACAGTTTTCCGCCCTTTCGCAGGCGAATTTTTGCTCAGGCGAACAACCGTTACTCTGCCTATCATTACTTACACCACCTTAGACCAGGCGAACTGATAAGATGAAACTACATCCTCCTCAATCTTATGTCAGTGACATCATATCCTGTATGCCGGAAACTCATAAAAATATAAAAAAAACACTGGCGTTTTTTAATTTTTTAAAGCAGGATTGCCTTCATAAGTCCTAACTATTTGAGATTTTTGTGTTAACATTTTTTTCAACCATTTGAGGTGCATGCCACATTTGTTTAAGGGTGGGCTTGTGTCTAGAGCATTAGAGGATCTCTTTTCTCTTTATTTTGCTTCCTTGGAAATTTGTAATAATAAGTGGCCACTTCAAGCATTTGCACCAACATCTCCAATAAAGACGTCTATACGACCTAAAAAAATGTTTTGCTAGGCAGAATTGAACGCTAGCGAAAGATCGCTAAGAAATGCTTGCACTGATGAATTAAAGCTAGCGAAACTTCGCCAGAGTTCGGCTGCTGAGACACAACTATTTATTTTAGTGAATTGGAATAGTGGTAACGAATTTAAACCTGGAGAAGTAGTGCGAAGTGTGGCAGAGCGTTTGCTGGAAAAAATCCCCCTTTCGAGAATTTGACCCATAGAGTCAATTATCCCACATTATAATTGGTACAAAAAAATGCAAATGCTATCATACAATAGATTAATGGTATCTTTTTGAGCATTGACCATTCTCTAAATGATGCCAGACCATGACTTGAGTGGCTAGGCCATGCTTCATTCTGGTTTGTTTTAAAACATAGCAGCAGATAAGGAGGGCTTTGGGTGGCAAGAAGGATGGTTATAGCTTGCCAATCAGAGACTCAATGGTTAAATCATCATTGAATGCATTAAAAGATAAATGTAAAATCAAAATCAAGGTATAGTGCTCTGTAAAACTAACAAAGCCCAGCAGAACTTCAAAATTCCGGTATTGTAAATTTATTAGAGATATGTAGTGCACAATATGTTCCAGATCTTCCTTAATGCTACATTAATCAACAATCAAGTACCCATTGAAGTCCAGCATGAGAACCCATGAATGTCCACCAGGAGATTGTCCAACTCCCAGTATATGACTTTATTAGAGATATGCAGTGCACAATATGTTTCCGACCTCAATGGGCCTTCCTTAGTGCTACACTAATAAAATGTATAAAATACCCACTGAGGTCCACCATGAGAACCCATGCATATTCACCAGGAGAACTTCAAAATTCCAGTATTGTGAATTTATTAGAAATATGCAGTGCAGAATATGTTTCAGACCTCCATGGACCTTCCTTAATGTTACATTAATCAACTTAAAAAGCACCCATTGAGGTCTACTATGAGAACCCATGAATGTCCACCAGGAGAACTTCAATTAGGGAGATTGGGTGCATAAATGTTTCAAATCTCAGGGGGTCCTTCTAATTTACTTGCAATGTTCTGGCCCATTTCACAGAGCTGAAATACTGAAGTTCTCCTAGTGAACTTTGCAGTTGTGTGTAAGAATTACAAAGGAGTAACAGACCCGATATACCAGAAGGAAATATCTCAAACACCTGCAGCAGTCAGAACCACAAATGTTTTATCTAAACGAAGCACATATTTTCATACTGATAAATTGCTCTTACGTTAAGACTACAGAAGGCATAATATATGTAGCAGGGTGTGATAAAGAGCAAAAATCATACATCTGAGGATCTGCTGCTATAAAGAACACAGAACATGATATAGTGCACACATGGAAAACATACGTCTGTATTTTGTGTAGCAGAACATTTTGTTATGAGCAAAGTCTGAGTGTCAGCGATGGTGACCTGGAACACAAGCCTGCTGTGCAAGGCTGACCCAGTCTAGCAATTGATGAGTGACTTATACAGTTGCACAGTCAGTGAGAGAAAAAAATAACGCAAGTTCATCAAGGTCAGCATTTGCAGGCAAACAGAACACTGTTACTTATGTTAATGGTTTGCTTACGTGGCCCCTTTCTCCACCGTCCGGAATCTGTATCTCTTGCTTGATGAGTACATGTTTATAAGGGACAAGAAAACAGGCTCCATGGATGTATCAAACAAGCATGTGTCTTCCTACAGTATTGGGATTCTAGCAATAGAATAGAATTGTATATATTAGCTCTGAGGGAGGATTTATGATATTATGTCTGTTATATGTCTGTCACTTTCAGTGCAACTGATATAAGTTTATATGTGTTTTTATAGTTGCTTTGAAATTAACTTTATGGAGAAGGAAAGGCTAAAAGTAAGTAAGGTCTATATAAATACACCAGTAAACCCTCAAAGTAATGCTGCTCTGAGTCCTCTGTCAAAAGAAACACCACATTTCTTTCCTTCTATTGTGTACTCATGGGCTTCTGTATCACACTTCCTGTTTTCAGCTTAAACCTCCAGGGCTAGGGCTTGAGCATGCTCAGTTTGCTCCTCCCTCCCTCCTCCCCTACCTGCTGTAATTTGAGCCCAGAGCTATAAGTGAGCAGGGAGAGACTCAGGCAGGAAGTGGTCACAACAAGCTAACATGGCAGCTGCTATCCTAAACAAACAGAGAGAGAGCTTCTAGCGCTGTTTACTCAGGTATGGTAAAACATTCTACAGAATAAATATAGTCTTATAGTTTGAACTATTGTGGCTAATCTATTGGCATAAACTGCTTCGGTAGCTTTCCTTCTCCCTTAAATGCATGATATAATACTGTCATAATAGCATAATTATCATTGTCAGTGATTGGGGCCTTTCCCACCTATACTGGGACCACTCAGAGTATGCACCACGCCCCATCATATTCTAATTCCCCCCGCCCCCAATGGCACTGGGTATTGAGTGTGTTTCTTCTGAACATACTATAAGTTCAAATTGAGATCTGAATGAATAAAAAAAACCTTCATAGACAAAGCAGCACTGTCTTCTCACAAATATTACATTCTGAAAGGGTGTTATGTGCCATTGCTCCATGGTCCCATTAGAGCTACAGGGGTCATTCACTGATGGCAGGGCTGGCAAAAAGTGTAAAAAACTGAAAATTATACAACAACATTTCTTTCACTCTGTATCCTACATTTAAAAAGAAACAATGTTCCCATTATTTGATTCTTCTTCATGAATGACTACATATGAATCTATGGCAGGTTCCCAAACAGTAGGGTTAGCAACCACCAGGAGTGTTGAGAACAGTATTTTAGGCAGCCCAGCCTGAAAGTCAGTTTGAATAATATTCCCTATAGGGATGCACCAAATCCACTATTTTGGATTAGGCCGAACCCCAGAATCCTTTGCGAAAGATAACTGAATAACGAACCGAATCTGAATCCTAATTTGCTTATACATTGCATTGCATATAATTTGATACATGCATATGCAAATTAGGGGTGGTAAGGTGAAAATATTTCTTACTTCCTTGTTTTGTTACAAAAACTCACGTGATTTCCCTACCCTAATTTGCATATGCAAATTAGGATTTGGTTTGGCCGGACATAAGGATTCAGACGAATCCGAATCCTGGTGAAAAAGGCAGAATCCTGGCCGAATCACAAACCGTATCCTGGATTCAGTGCATCACTAATTCCCTATAATATGAACCCAAGAGTCAATAAGGGGAAATGTAGATTCAATGCCGACATTTTGGCCATTATACCCCCTAGAAATTACGTCAACATGAATATAAATATCGCTATATGTCTTCAATCACATTATATATTAAGGCAAGACCCATCTTGAAGACAAATAAGATTGATATTTGGGTTGAGTGTTTTTTTACTGTCAAAGATTCAACTGGAACTATTTTAGTGTCACTGTTGCTTCAGCGTTTCCATATGTTTGTTGCCTTGATATAAGCTACAGGGGGTCCCTTAAAAAATGTTCAACCACAAAGGGAAATTTTAATCCAGAAAATCTGAAAACATCTGAAGGATTGGGATGCAGCTGCATGTTAGATCTGCTCCCCAACCTACCCCTGTATCCAGAGTAGATGTAGAGATAACACAATGGCATTGGTATTGCAACTTTATTGAGTCAGAGGTAAATGGTATTAGAGGTTAATTGTTTAGGAGCTGAGAGTTGAGGTTGTATGCTTGAAGGGATCATGGAGGGAATGGGATAATTACACTCATTGGAACAGAAAGTTAATACAACATAGTTATGGCTGTATCATTTAAAATATTTCTGCCCTACAACTCCAAACAAGACATTGGTATTTTAGCTAAGCTGATGGCAAAAAAGAATTTCCTATTAAGTATAGTTAGGTCATCCTGTAAATGAGAAGCATGACGAGTTTAAGATTGCATGTGTTGCTAAATACTTGGAGCATAGGGGTTGTGTCCTGACTGCTTAGTGACACGCTGAAGGCCATGCTGATAAAACATTGGTGTTGCACAATTAGGTTATAGGACCTGGCAGAGCAAACAAGTAAAAACAAATAAAACATGGGAAAATTATTTTATTTACGCAAAGTTTGCCGAATGGTGTCACAGCAGCTGTTCAACATATTTTGAAATTATAACAAAGTGTTTCTCAGCGGATCCAAATAATGATGCCTAGTTCTGCAGAATAAGATGTAAGAGATCACAAGAACATGGAGGGCATTTTTTTACTCACAAGCAACTGCTTGTATTTGAACTGTAATCCACATTAAAAAGTATTTAATAATTAATTTTGATGTAAGTAATTTGATGTCATTGTTCTTTTCCCCAGTTACACACTATCATGGAAAATATTTGTTGTACAGATAAATACCGTATATACTCGAGTATAAGCCGATTTTTTCAGCCCCCAAAATATGCTGAAAAACTCTGCCTCGGCTTATACTCGGGTCAAGCGCAAAAAGGGTCGCTGGCGTCTAAGAATAGTCTCCAAGAATATTCACCGGCATCGAAGAATGGTCACCGGCATCCAAAAACGAGACGCCGGCACCTCCAATGGGAGCAGAAACCCTCAATTTTTTGATTGAAACTTACCAGAAGCTGCTGCATTTCTCACCCTAGGCTTATACTCGAGTCAATAAGCTTTCCCACTTTTTGGAGGTAAAATGAGGTACCTCGGCTTATACTCGGGACGGCTTATACCCGAGTATATAGGGTAAATGAATTCTTTGCAAAATACTCAGCTATACATTTTTACTAAACTTGAATTTATCTGGTCAGGCCTTTTGTGGGAAAAAAACTCACATTTTTCAAGATTTATTATGCAGCAAAAAGCCTAAATTCAGAAATCCACCATCTCAGGCCTGTTGAGGTCATTTATAAGTCAATGGGAGATGTCCCTATCCCAATGTGAAGATATTTTGGTTTGCGCTGGGTTTAGCCTGACAGTCAGATAAATTTGGGGTTTTTGGGCAAAAACCACAAACAATTTAGCGATTTGGGAAAACCATATTATTCATTCATATTATCAGCCTGATTTTATTGGGGTTTTCCCCCTGATTTATTCAAGTTATTTATTAATAAAATAAGGCAAAATTGAGTATGGCAGTTTGGTCAAGTTTTTTTATTATTTTAATTTTGAGATAAATTCAGATTTTAGTAAATAACTAGGGATGGGCGAATTTGACCCGTTTCGTTTCGCCAAAAATTCGTTACTGGCGAAATGTCGCCGAAGCCCATTAAAGTCAATGGGAGTCAAAAAAAATTTGTCCTGCAGCAAATTTTTTTTGACGCATGACATCATACAAGTCTATGGGCGTTATTTCTGCGGCGAAACAAGGCGAAAAAATGTGCCCATCCCTATAAATAACCCCTCTGGTATGTTTGCCAATGTACTAACCATTACATTGTTGGGTGATTTAAATTTAAACTGTACAATGTAAACTTTCATTAGAATGAACATGTTTCCATGAAGTCTTTAGATTCTCAGTATCTTATGTAAGACTGATATCTCAATGAGGGTTATGTAATAAAAGGCACTAAGTTTGCCCTGGGGCAGTAACCCATAGCAACCAATCAGCAGGCAGCATTTACTGATCACCTGTTTAAAAGGAAACATCTTATTGGTTGCTATGGGTTACTGCTCCTGGGCAAACTTAGTGCCTTTTATTACATATGGGGGTATATCCCTTATAACAAGCTTGTTGGGATTTTCTGAGAGTTACAGAGAATTACATTTACTTGAGACAGAACCTTTCTTTGAATCACCTTTTATTTGCTTGGTTTGCTTCAGGCAATGAATGGTTTTACTAGAAGCCTAAAACACTTTTCTTTTGCAGCAGAATTTTTTTATTTAAAAGTGGGTGGACAAGGTAGGTTTTTCGAACACCCTGACTGACCCATCATTTAGATTTGGTTCCAGATTGCAATAATATATCATCATAATAATCATCACTTGTGATATGGCCCAACGCCTCTCTCAAATAGCTATGGGTAACAATGTATTTTCTGCCCACACTGATGAAATAACATCGGGATGATCACTGCACAGAAAGAAAGTTGGACAACTTGGCTGAGAAAAAACAACTTTTTGACTCCATTGCTCTGAGCAACAGTATTTGTGCAATTCATGTTTGTACAGGGTGAGATTCTATATGGAACATTTTCCTTTAATCCTAGTACTTTCCATAAATGACTCTCTTCCTTTTTTGTTTCATTCCATCACGCTGACAAGATGCCCTTGGGGCATGTAGAGTTGGACATGGGTCACTTGACTTAATATATGTAATCCATGTTTGTTTAACTAATCTGGGAACATTTTATCATTGCTTATTTGAAGATAATGTGGTTTTAATTCCTAATTCAAACACGCCATTGTGTTTTATTAGTAAGAGGTTTATGGCACCCATTCTGTCTCTTCAAGAGACCCATCTTAATCAAACAAAAGAAATTCTTCTTCAATAATTTTATTAATTTGTGTTACATAGAGGCCTATTCATCAAAGGTGGGATTTTGGTGGTTTTAGAGGTTTTTGAAGCCATGACTAAACTCACAAACGCTAAACCTACGAATGTAGTTTACGAATGGAAAATGATGCGGAATGATTTTACTTTGATATAAATCTATTATGGTCTCAAATGAGGACAATGATCCAATAGTATGTACCCTAAATTCATTTTGTGCAGTTTTCCAATTCTTATATCCCTGGACCCTGGACACAAATTCATTTTGGGACACAAAGGAGTGCCCCATATTGCTCATTTTAAAAGCGCTAGATTCACAAAGACTGGGTAGGACCATTGTCTGAAGATTCAACTCACCATTAGCACCCCATCAATGGCAAACATTCCCTTGCAAGGTGTGACAATTATACCCTGAACATGACTAAGCCATAACCACCTTAAATCCAATCCATCCATAAGAATAACACACAGATGGCAAGTGAAAAGCTCCTCGATGAGCCATCAGAATAGGAAGAGTTTCTTCTTCCAGCTTACCCCATTATTATTCCCTGCCTCTCCCTAGCTCCAAACCTCCTTTATGCAACCTTGCCTAACCAATCTTATATATGGGGGGGTATACAGTGAATAAAGTACCCCCTATTATAAAATATAAGGATATCATAAGTCACAGAGGAGTTGCATGACCATATAAACTAAATATAAATTATATTTATACAGATCATAGAGCTCCAAGGTGACTTCTGGCATCCTTATATTTTATAACAGAGGGTACTTCATTATAACATAAAAGTTTACGTGAGTCACATGACAAATTACATCACTAAGCATCGATTATAATGATGACGTCACTAAGGGACATATATATCAAGGGTGGAATTGAATTTGAAGTAATTTTTTGCATACTTCGACCATCGAATAGAATACTACGACTTTGATTCGAAGTAAAATCATTCAAATATACGACCATTCGATAATCAAAGTACTGTCTCTTTAAAAAAAACTTAGACTTCAATACTTCGCCAAATTAAACCTGCCAAAGTGTTATGTTAGCCTAAGGGGACCTTCTTGAGCATTTTTCTATGTTTTTTGAAGTCAAAGAAAAATCGTTTCGATCGAAGGATGAAATCCTTCGAATAGTTTGATTCGAAGGATTTCATTGTTCGATCGAATGATTTTACAACGACTGCAAATGGCCAAAGTCTAAGGGGCAGATTTACAAAATTCGAGTGAAGAATTCGAATGTAAAAAACTTCAAATTTCGAAGTATTTTTTGGGTACTTCGACCATCGAATTGGTTAAATTCGTTCGAATTCGAACGATTCGAACGATTCGAAGTAAAAATCGTTCGACTATTCGACCATTCGATAATCGAAGTACTGTCTCTTTAAAAAATACTTCGACCACCTACTTCGGTAGATAAAACCTACCGAAGTCAATGTTAGCCTATGGGGAAGGTCCCCATAGGCTTGCCTGTGATTTTTTGATCGAAGGATTTTCCTTCGATCGTTGGATTAAAATCCTTCGAATCGTTCGATTCGAAGGATTTAATCGTTCGATCGATCGCAGGATTTGCGCAAAATCGTTCGACTTCGATATTCGAAGTCGAACGATTTTAGTTCCCAGTCGAATATCGAGGGTTAATTAACCCTCGATATTCGACTATTGATGAATCGGCCCCTAAGTATTCCAATTCGATGTATTCCAATTTCTACTTCAAAATTCGACCCTTGATAAATCTGCCTTTAAGTGTCAATTATAAGAGCATAATTTACAGGACATATTTGTGACTGGTATATTCATGACATATATATTGAGTGTTACAGGAGCATTGTGAAAAATGTGTTTTCAGAATTCCAGCAATATTTTATTAGTAAACCTACTGACTTAACAGTTTGCATTAATTTGACAATTTCAAATTCACTAGTGTTTTCTGAGCCAAAACTTTTTTGTTTTTATAAAATGTATGTACAAGCTGACTCCCTGCTTTCAAGAAAGTATCATACTGGAAGAAATGAACATAAGTGGTTTCTGCATTATTATTTGAAGTTCATCTCTGTCATTTTAGGTTTTATTTGAAGGAACCTTTTTTTTTGTATGGGAATGCCTTGGCTAAGACTTACCCTCTTCGAATCTCCTATATGTTTCATCTGAATATCAAGATTAATGTTCTTCCTGGACATATGGGGAGAAGATGTTTAATCAGCCAGAACCAAAACTCTTCGAAAGACCCTTGACACAAGATGGATGGATGTTAGAAAGGGCGGTTTCACAAGAAGTGCTTTGCTAAGCTCCCTGACACCTCTATAGGAGTCTTTTCAGTTGAAAAAACAACAATCTGACTTTGACTAACATATGAAAAAAGCTTCTTTGTGTGCAAGTCAAGTCTGATCCTACTGTACCTCCTCAAAACAGCCTAAAGTAACATGTATTGGGTGTCAGATAAGGCTTTGCATTTATACTCCTTGATTTGGGAATTATAACATGTCCATGTTTGTAATCCATGTTTGTTTAACTAATCTGGGAACATTTTATCATTGCTTATTTGAAGATAATGTGGTTTTAATTCCTAATTCAAACACGCCATTGTGTTTTATTAGTAAGAGGTTTATGGCACACATTCTGTCTCTTCAAGAGACCCATTTTAATCAGAAACAAAAGAAATTCTTCTTCAATAATTTTATTAATTTGTGTTACATAGAGGCCTATTTATCAAAGGTGGGATTTTGGTGGTTTTTGAAGTTTTTGAAACCATGACTAAACTCACAAACTCTAAACCTACGAATGTAGTTTACAAATTGAAAATGATGCAGAATGATTTTACTTTGATATAAATCTATTATGGTCTCAAATGAGGACAATGATCCGATAGTATGTACCCAAAATTTTGTGCAGTTTTCCAATTCTTATATCCCATACATGAATAACATGAGACCCTGGACACAAATGCATTTTGGGACACAAAGGAGTGCCCCATATTGCTCATTTTAAAAGCACTAGATTCACAAAGACTGGGTAGGACCATTGTCTGAAGATTCAACTTACCATTAGCACCCCATCAATGGCAAACATTCCCTTGCAAGGTGTGACAATTATACCCTGAACATGACCAAGATGTTTAATCAGCCAGAACCCAAACTCTTCGAAAGACCCTTGACACAAGATGGATGGATGTTAGAAAGGGCGGTTTCACAAGAAGTGCTTTGCTAAGCTCCCTGACACCTCTATAGGAGTCTTTTCAGTTGAAAAAACAACAATCTGACTTTGACTAACATATGAAAAAAGCTTCTTTGTGTGCAAGTCAAGTCTGATCCTACTGTACCTCCTCAAAACAGCCTAAAGTAACATGCAATTATAACATGTTTCATGTCATGTTACACCTTTTAAATAATGTGTAGTATAAGCTGCTGATCACAGAGGGCTAATGGATTATGTGCCTGCTAGTCCTGGAGCAGAGAATGGATGATGGAGCTTACTGGGTCAAGAGTACAGAACATAGTTATCTACCAACTCTTACGCTAATTAAGATGAGAGAACAATGGCATTACATGGGCAATGGTCCCTGCAGCAAAAACTTTTTAGAAAACCCGAAACTTCAGAAATATCTGACCTGTTTGGAAATTATTCAGAGCCAGCCCAGCAATATCCAGTCAAGCCGAATTTGTCCCATTTTGCTTCGCCGTAAAATTCCTGAATTACCCGCGAAATGGCGAAAAAAATCACAAAACTTGAATTTTGATGCCCATGTCAATTCGTGTCAATTTTGACGCTGGCGTTAAAGTCACTGGGCGTCCAAATAGTGTTGACGCACAATGGTTTTGACTCAAGCGACTTTTCCGACGTGTGTCAAATTTTGACGCTGGCGAATTTTCGCGGGAGTTTCGCAAATTTAATCGCTGGTGGCGAAACGTGGAAATTTGCAGCAAATTCACACTGTCCAAATTTATTCATCCATCACTAGCAATATATATACTTATTCTATTTTTACACAACTGTTTTAATTAAACTGGTTGTGTTATTCATTCATAATAAATTATCTTGTTTATAAAAATATATCTGATATCTTTTAAAACAGCCATTTAACTTGATTTCTGTTTCAGCATCAATTAAATGTCCTAGCAGCTTAACAGCTGTTGGCATTTGTACTGTATAGGATAATAGTGCAATAACACACATAGTAAGTCAAAACTACTGGTAGTACAACTAAAAGTTAAAGAGCAAAACAGCAAAATAATGGTAGGGCCCTGCAAAACTAAATTTTTGCAGGGCCCTACATTCCAGGTCTCTCTATTGTTGCCACTGGAAACTACTATTTTTAACATGGAGAAGCAGATTTATTAATTGTGAAATTAAAAAAAAATTGAGATTAAACTTGATTGAGTTTTCATAATTTGTTTTCTTCACGTCTAGCATATTTATAAGAAAACAAATCAGAAAAACTTGAAATTGAACAAAAACAGTGTTCTATTTTTTACAAATTCGAAAATCCAACTGTTTAGAAATACTTAAAATGTAAAATAGCTTGAATGTTTTTTTTACATTTGAATTGTGAGACATTTGACAAAAATTTGAGTATGGGAAAGTCAAAATTGATTTTTTTTTGTCTCTTTTGTGTTTTTCAAAAGACAAATCATAATTTCAATTTTTATATGTGTAGATTTTATAACCTTTGACCAGAATATAGCATTAAATCCAACATAAGTATTCACATATCAAAAACCTAATACTGACCAGCTGCAAAATTAACCAGTACTGTGCTGTATTGGCCTCAAATTGGAAACCAATTTATTTAAAATTACATTTTTTAGTTTTCTGAATTCCAGAAAACTCGCATAATTTAAATGAAATGTTTGCATAATGATGAAAAAAGCTTGATCTCTGAAAAATGTGAAAGAACATCTCGAAAGCAGCAAATCACATTCTACCCTTCATTTTAAAATATATTCAAATCATATTTAAAATCTAAAAATCTCGAATTGAAAAATAGCTCAATTTTTGAAATACAACTTCCATTGTATTCTACATGAACTCATCACCTTTTAAATGCTGAATTATTTTAGATTTTTTTGCCTTTAATAAATATTGAAACCATGAGATCTGAAAACATTTTTTTACTATGAAAAACTCAAATTGGAATACATTTTGATGTTCACAAATCTGCCCCTTGCAGATTTAAAACTGTCTATGTGTTGTCTATAATAATGATACCTGTGCATTACTTTTTCCATGGTAGCATTTATTTTTCCTACCTTTAAAAGAAAACCACAACAAAATATTTGCGACTGCGTTTATACACTTGCACATAATTGAAAATTACATTAATCTATTAATTTTCAATGAAGCTGAACATCTCTAGTGTTTTAATAAAATGATAAAATAAAGGCGTTGGAGACAGTTAACAATGACTTCTACATAAACCCCAACTATTCAAGTTTTTAGAAAACATGATACAAAAATGTTATAGATTTTGAAAACGGTAAATTAGGCATTCTTAAATGTTTTACGCTGGAATTATATGGCCTTGCTTTTTGGTTACTTGCTATATAATTATTTAATTTAAAAATTTGTCTAGACTCCAGATATTCAACGGCTTGTGTTGTGCTTGTGGCACTGATAACTAGATATCCCATGAATAAGTGAAATAAAAAGTAATAAACATTGTTCTAGATTCAATTCATAGAGAACACGTTATCCCGTGGTTTTTCATGTGAAAACTCATGGACAAGATTAAATTCAAGGAGAAAAAACTCTCCTAATTTAGTACCAGTTTTTACCCATAGATTTCTATAGAGTTTTCACATGATAAACTGTGAGATTACTTTTTCTGAATTGAATTGTATCTCAAATTGAATCTCATGCATGAGTTTTCACGTGATAAACCTTTTTTTCATTGAATTGAATCTGGTCCATTGTGTCTTTGAGTTGCTTATGTTTGAAATGTGTGCCTTGCTTAAGTGTAAGGAAATACCAACAAACACTGATTCTGAAAGTTCAGAATCCCATTTACCCTACTTAAATTCTCAGCCTAATTTTCATGAGTGGTTTGAACCTTGAACACAAATTCTCAAAGTTCTCAGGGAAGATTGGCTTGACCATCGTTAAATTGAAAAGTTACTTTGCATCTGATTTGATATATCTAATTATGATGATGTGATTAATTGATCTTTAGGTCGGCTTGTCAGAATATGGAGAATAGTGATTGTTCATTTTATTATTGGAGCAAGGAACTGAATGGATATACAGGACAATGGGAAATAAGACTCCATGTGAATGTCAAAAAGGATACAACATAGTTTGCAGACTGGAGAAATTTGATTGTTACTGACAATACCATGTGCCCTGTAGAATAAGTCTTCATGGATCATGTTCAGACTGTTTATATTTTCCCCACATATACTTTTTACATTTGTTAATAGTGATGGGCTAATTTATTCGCCAGATGCAAATTCGCTGCGAATTTGCGCGATTCGCCGCCAGCGAATAAATTCGCGAAACGCCTGAGAAAATTTGGCCGGCGTCAAAAACGGGCGCCGGCATCAAAAACGAGACGCCAGCGCAGTTTTGTGAACCTTTCACCGTTTCGGGAATTTCGCGGAAAATTTGCGAATTTTCTGGCGAAGCGAAACTGCGCAAATTCGCCCATCACTATTTGTTAATATATGCTAATTTACTTTGGGATTATAGGGCAGGTTTCTAACTGATAAAGCACATGTAGGAGTGACTTGTCTATGACTTGTCTATGATTGAATCTGATGGTTTTTTGCTAGCTTTCTGCTATCATACTTATGAATAAACTTGACCAGTTTGAGCTGTTGAAAAAAACTTGATTGCAAATGAAAATCGACTTTTTAAATTGATTTTCAACAAGTCAGTTAAAATGTAACTCGAATGTTGGAATATTGGAAATACACCTTCTGTTTACTTCTACAGAAGCTGAACAAGTTCTATCTGCCAAATTGTTTCTCAAAAAATCTAAATTCCAAAAAATTCGAGATTGTGGTTTTTCTCACCATTTTTCCAAAACCAATTCATGTGCTCAAAATAATGAGTATAAGCATGTATCTCTCCACTGAAAAGAACAGGAGTACTGTAGCTAGAACCTAGGGTATTTTGTGAATCAAACAGGGGTCTGAAGTTAGTAATGGCATTTTCCATTTTTAGCGGTTCCCTTTAAATGCTAATATATGTTGGGCGAGATTTACATAATTTCAGCACTATTGAGTAATGTTCCATATTATATTAGCATATTTATGCTAACACATTCATCTAATACTTGGACCACCACAAAAAACACAAGTGGATTAACAGTTCAGGAAGGTTATAAAGTTCATCAGTGCTCCTAAAGCAGAATGATGTTCAACTGTTTTATGCACTTCCTGAGAGGACTGATAGGTCTGCTAAGGTGCACCTGAGAACATATGTATGATATGTCTGGGCCCTTTCAGTATTTTGTTAATAGCACAAGTTGTATAAGCATGTACTGTATTTATCTTTCATTATCCTTGAAGTTTCTTCTGGATCCATGGATCTTCATCTTCAAATTTACACCTCACCCTCTCATTTGGTGTGTACTTTCTAACCATTTATCTCATCTTGATTAGATGACCACTGCCCCCTACTGATAAAATACTACTAGATACTTTTTTGTTTTTTCTCTTGATGTTCATTAGTTGAAATGTAGTTCTCACATTGTTGGTGTGGCCAATGCTTTGAAGTCCTCTTTGTTTATGATTTTTTTTTGGTTTATACGGCCTCTCTCTTGTCACTATAAAATGTTTCTTTCTACATCTTAATTAAGAATTTACTTTATTTACTTTGAAGGGCAGATGCTCTATAGGGGAAGAAAAGAGCTGACGGAGAGCAAAAAAACTAGGGAGATCTGAGCAGAAGGCTCGGCACACAAAATATTAAGATCACAAATAGAAACATCTCAACATTTTTTTTGTTACCTTGATGCATGTCCAAAAGAGCTGTATTAGTATATCTCATATGAACACAGACAGCAATAGCATGAAAGAGTACCGATGGAGAATAATGCAGGAGGAAAGGTCTTAACATTATGTAAAAATTGGACGACTTATCAAAGCATAAGGAAAGCGTCTTAAGTGCTGTGGAATTTACACCTTTGGAAGAGAGGATTGACACAAGATGTAAGATAGGACAAATCCAAGGAATAGGATCCACAGAAGCAGCTGCTGATCAGGAAAGTATGTCAAATCTTTTATTCACACTTTCCACATATAAAACACTGTGTAATTCAGCATGCATGATAATGATGTCAGGGATGGTAACTCTGGGCACTGTCTAGCCCTAGCTAATGCCGACATATATTTCTATATAGACGTCTCCTAATACCAATGCCACAAGCCAGCTGCTGTGAGGCTCGGATTACTAACACCAGCATAGTGTGTATATTATAAGGATGACTTCACTGCCTTGGGTCTTACAGTATTAATGTATTGCACTGGACAAGGAACTTGAAAACACCATGAACAAATGTTATATTATTTGTTTTTTTATTGGTATATAATTAGGAAGAGAGCTCTTTGGGTTGTGGTTCTGCTCTGAAGATTTATCTATCTGTCTGTCTATATCTATCTATTCATCTATATTTTCAAAATAGGAACAATATTTATTTAGAACACCCAAGTTAAGCATAATATTCCTCTGATATCAGAGGGTAACAAATATAATATCTGATTTTCCAAAGTAGAACTGCTATTCCTTTAAAAGCTTTCTCCCCAAAAATAAACACCTCCACAATCCCTTCTCCTCTAACTGGGATCTTATAAATGAGCCCTTAAGCTGATATTTGTAAAGCTGATTTGAGCAGTCAGTGGATAGGTGCTCAAACAGTGTAAGGACAAGGAGGAGTCTTAGGGTGTCCAGAACATAGTCATCTGCTCTTTTGTTCAAACCATAGCAGAGGTCCCTCAAGCATATGTATTGTATGATAATGTCAAAGTGTCATGAGTCTAGATAGGGACCTTCTGCAATGCTTGCAGGGGATTGAAAATGAAAGAAAGGCTGTCAGAGCTAATGATTTGTTCTTAATACTCGTGAATTATACCTTTTTAGAAATATGGCTCCACAGCAGCTGAAGAGGCATGGTCCAGCTGTTTGTGGCCAAGAGTAGTGTTCCATTGAAAAACACCTTTATTTCTGCCATTGTATTCCAGTAGTTTGAGCTCAGTGCCTGACAACTCCTAACAGATATTTCATGTCTTGGCCTAAGCACAGATAGGGGCAGATTTACTAAGGGTCGAATTTCGAAGTTAAAAAAACTACGAAATTCGACCCTCGAATTAAAATCCTTCGACTTCGAATATCAAAGTCGAAGGATTTTTAGAGTATTCGATGGGGACCTTCCACAGCACTTTTCTAAGGGTTTTTTGATAGAATAGAAATCATTCGATCGAACGATTAAATAGCTTGAATCGAACGATTCGAACGATTTTTAGTGATCGATCGAAGGATTTCTATTTGATCAAAAAAACCTTAGAAAAGTGCTGTGGAAGGTCCCCATAGGCTAACATTGCACTTCGGTAGCTTTAATTTGGCGAAGTATGAATTCGAAGGTTTTTTTAAAGAGACAGTACTTCAATTATCGAATGGTCGAATATTCGAACGATTTTTACTTCGAATCGTTCAAATCGAAGTCAAATATAGCCTATTCGATGGTCGAAGTACCCAAAAATTTACTTCGAAATTCGAACTTTTTAAACATTGAAAATTCACTCGAGCTTAGTAGATCTGCCCCATAGTGTTGACCTTGCCTGCTACCTGACCTGGAGATTCAATCTGTAGCTGACCCAGAAAGTCAGAAAGACTTTGGCTCTATTTGTTTCTTCCCCCCCATCTGTCACTCAGGGATGCCTTTTTGAGCTTGTATTGTGTATGTTCAAGCAACACCCACAATTATAGTATGGCCTATAGGCAAAGGGCTGTAGGGATGAGTTTGTCAGAAATGTTTTAACCCAAACCCATGCTCACCATGCTAATATCCAACTTGCATATAAACCAGTCTGACCTAAACCAACCCAACTTCCCTTTGACGACTTATATACAGGTGGGATGATGAGTCATCACCAAAGAGCAGAGGCCATGCTTGAAATTTGAAACAATATCTGCCCAAACCCATGCCCAGAGCTCATTTCTTGTCTGATCCCACAAACCCACTGAACCTAAACCTCATATGATCCTTGTCCTCACTTAATGACTGTTAAATGCAGAGATGAATATGTCAACTTTTTTGCTTGGTTTGGGTCAATAATCATAACAGAGTACATGAAAATACATATTTAACTTCAACTCACAAACCTGATAATGTCTTATTATCATTTTGCTCTTTCAGACAGCTAAATTACACCGAATGTCGGCAATTACATCGCATCTTTGTCCTGAACATCTGCTAAACAGAACATTAGAAAGGTTACTTAATATTGATTTAAGTTCACGCTAGGAAAGTGCAAACTATATTCATTACCTGTCAATGTAACTAATAGGGTTGTTTACTCCTGTGTATTTATGACCTTAGAATAAAATGTAATATTGAGGAAAACTCTGAAGGCATACATGAATTTATGAAATTAGGGAGAACCAGCATGGCATAATAACTAGATTCAAACACATATATTTGTATTTGTATAAGTGCATGTCAAAGAAAATTTCCAATTAAAGTATCTAAATATTAAAAGCTTGATGACATTTAAAAGGAATTATTGGATTTGTTTATTTGTTGCAAGCTGCTTATATAATATAAAATGCAATAAATAAATAATTCTTTTTTGTTTTCTGTTAAATAAGCAATTCCTAAGGTACTTTAATTAAAAATATTCACGTATTTTATCGTTTTTGTCCTTTACGTTGAGAGCAGTACCTGTCTGTCCATTGTTATTCCAACAATCTTATTCCACCTTCTCCAAAGGTTGTCATAGACATTCGACTACCGAATTGAAATCCTTCGACTTCGAATATCGAAGTCGAAGGATTTACGGTAATTGGTTCGATCGAACGATTAAATTTTAATCCATCGATCAAATGATTTTTCTTCGACCTAAAAAAGCTAGCAAAGCCTATGGGGACCTTCCCCATAGGCTAACATTGACTTCGGTAGCTTTTAGGTGGCGAACTTGGGGGTCGAAGTTTTTTTTTAAAGAGACTACTTTGACTATTGAATGGTTGAATAGTCAAACGATTTTTAGTTCGAATCGTTCGATTCGAAGTTGAAGGTCGAAGGTCGAAGTAGCCCATTCGATGGTCGAAGTAGCCAAAAAAATCATTCGAAATTCAAAGTTTTTTTTTATTCTATTCCTTCACTCGAGCTAAGTAAATGAGCCCCTTAGGGTTCCCACAGTGGCCTGCATCAATTGCATTGGGAAAGAATTGGACACCAGAACAACAAACAAATATATATTACATGCACCTGCCACTAAACTAAATTAAGTGGACTAAAGCATATGAATCTTAAAAGCTGATGTACTGATGTTTTAGTCCAAGTTTTTGCCAGACTTAATTGTGAAAACAAAATTGCCAGAAAAAAAATTTGCCAGAAAAATTTTGAAATGTTTTTTTAATGCAATCTCAAATTTTAATACATTTACTTCCGTTATACCTAATTAAAGGGGTTGTTCATCTTTAAATTAACTTCTATGAACTTCTTATGATGTAGAGAGTGATATTATGAGACAATTTGCAATTGGTTTTTATTTTTTATGATTTGTGATTTTTGAGTTATTTAGCGTTTTTTATTCAGTAGCAATTTCAGCAATCTGCTTGCTACGGTCCAAATTACCCTAGCAGCCTTGGGTTGATTCGATGCATTGAATAGGAGAGGTCCTGAATAGAAAGTTAAGTAGTGATGGGCAAATTTGCGCGATTCGCCACCAGCGAAAAAATTCTCGAAACACCTGCGAAAATTCGTTGGCGAAAGTTCGCCGGCGGCAAAAAACATTTCGGAAAAAAGGACGCCGGCATCAAAAACGAGACGCCAGCACCGTTTCGCAAATTCGCCCATCACTAAAGATAAGTAATAAAAAGTAGCAATAACAGAGCATTTGCTTTTTAGATGGGCTCAGTGACCCCATTTGAAATCTGGAAAGAGTCAGAAGAAGAAGGCAAATAATTCAAAAACTATAAAAAAGAAAAAATGAAGACCAATTGAAAATTTACTTAGATTTAGCCATTATATAATGAGGGGGTTATTTTATCTCAATATTTTCTGCTACAAACTCCGATCAAATCTGCTCTGGTTTTTCAAGTTTATTTATTATTACATTTTCCCGAAAATTTTCTCTTTTTTTTTTTGGATATTTCATCAGATTTTCACGATTCTTTGTCGGATTTTTCACCTGAAAACTAAATTTTTCACCTGAAAACTCCGAAAACGTCAAGGTTTTGCACGAAACCCAGCGCACATCAAAAAATCATTGGCACTTCTTCCATTGACTTATATGCAACCTCGAAAGGTCTGAGATGCCGGATTTTCAGATTCTGACTTTTCCATCCTCGGGGGTTGTGATTTTTTAAAAGTCAGATTTTATTAAAAAAATCATTAATTGCATTTAGATTTTAGTACATAACCCCCTGAGAGTTAACAGCAAGGTGAACCACCCCTTTAATGGCAACATTTTTTTCTGCTTGATTTCTCCATTTATTTAAAAAAAATTAACATCTATGTTAAGCTTTGAAAGAAATCTCGAAGGAATTTGAGCATCTCTACAAATCACATAAAACATATATTTCTATCATATCAAGTTTGCAAGTAAAATGTCACTCGACTAAGCTACAACACTGCTGCCAGTGTGAAATGACTGCATTCTATAAGCCGTGATGAATAAAACACTGCATTACAAAAACCTTACAGAATAAACACAGCTGGCCAAATTATATTTATCGCTAATTTCCCCAGTAGCACCAAAGGGACGTTATTTAGCAGTTTGCCTTTTGATTTTCTATAGAAACAGCTGCGGAATAAAAGGCCAAGTCTGAAACTTGGCAGCCACTGATCTCCAACACCTTTTAAAAAGATATCGCTGAGTGCAGTCACCATACGACTTGGATTGTTCTTGAGTAAAATCATTCTCAAGCAAAATCTGCATCAAAATGCTGTGAATGGCAAGTCCAGAAAATGGGCTTAGAACATTTTTATACCTGCGGCATTTCTCAAAAACAGTTTTGTTCTTCGGTTGGCCTTGGAAAGTTGGGCAAGATTTGATGAGACAGCTGAAGAATGTCAAGGTTTTTTTTTCAATCTAAGTACAATAAATGGTACAAAAGGTATTTTTTGATTGCAAATGTTCCTATTTATTAGTTCTTGGAGGCATTTCACTCTTGGAGTCATTGCATTGCAAAATGCCTGGACTTCTGTTGATTTGGTTACCCCTTGTATTTATCTGACCTCTAGTTTGGTAAGTCTGGTAGAACTTACAGCTCACACATACTAGGGGTCATTTACTTACTGCTCTTCTGTTATAGGCCCCACAGTCAGTTGCATGAAAGATTGCATTTATTAAAGGTACTTGTGCTCCTTGCACTTTGGTATAGTTGTGTTGAGTGCGGCTGCTTCCTAATCTGAATTGATCGCTGCTGTCATCTATTGACACAAGGGATAACTGGAGCTACCACCACCTTGGAATCAGTTCCAGGATTGGCCTGTGTCAATAGGCATGATATGGATGTGCCAAAAAGAATCAGGAGCACACATAACAAACTACATAAGTGGAACAACTTTGCTTTCATCTTTGCAAAATGCTGCATTGTGAGTAAAAAACATGGCAATTGAATTTCGGAAGTGTACTCTGCTAAAGAGTTGAAAATAATTCCCTTTGTATTCTATTTGTGTTTTTCAAATTATTTTATTTTTGTTCTGTTAACCTCCAGAAATGTATGATGTGGTAGCTAGCTTAGAGCCACACAGTCACCATCTAGCAAAATAAAAGAGTTGGCTCATCATTGTCACCTCAATGTATCTTCACCAAATCCAGACTCATGAGCACTTTCTTGAGGCGAAATGCAGATGATGAAAAGTAGAGCCACCATTCATTCCAAATATTTCACTCCCTCCCTCCTGGCTGAGTGAAATATATTGCTTCCTTTTTGCTGCAAAAACTTCCCATAGTCTCTAGTTTATAATAAAAGAAAATTTTGCGCAGTTTGAAAAATGTCATAGGAAAAAACGCCCATTGACTTCGAAACACAAACGGGCCACTACGCCCGGGTCTTGCACTCTTCTCAGAACAATTTACTGACCATACAATTCACCAAAACAGCTAAACAGTCACAAATAAAACCTTTTTCATTGAATGCACCTCGTCTGTGGAATGCTCTACCATCGTGCATCAAGAAAACTCCCACAATATCACTTTTCTCTAAGCTCCTTAAAAAACACCTTTTACATGAAGCACTTCACTAGTCTTATCTACAGCAACACACCCTTTCCAAAGCACTTATACCCCACCCCCTTTTCTGTCTGTTACCTTTTCCTAATAGATTGTAAACTCCTTGGGACAGGGATCTTATTCCAACTTTGTATCGAAAGCTCTTAAGCATAGATTTGTCTTTTCTTACTGTATAACTTAACATGACTATACTATCTGCAACCTGTAAAGCACTACAATTGTGGTTCTATATCAATAAATAAATACATACTGTATATACACAGCTAGGAGCCACAAAGTCCAATTACTCTTCAATCTTTTCTGGATAGGATTTTAAAACTAAATCAAATATAATTGTATTCTAACAAAGCTATTGCTTCCAAATGTACTTTGGCTTTGTTGGTGCCTAAATTGGTATCATTTGTGATATTCTCTTTCATGGCCATTTAAAAGTTTTTTTCCAACCTAGTTAACTGCATGTCTAGAGATTCATATAATGTAGGGTGACAACCAAAAGTTCATAAGAAACTACTCTTACGGAATTCCATCTACCATTTAAAAAATTCTTTCTTCATTTTATTAATCTGATTTATTCTTTGATATTATTGCAAAATGGTGAAATTTCTGAAAAATATTCACGCTATATTTAAACTGTTTTGACAACAATCTTTAATAAGGGACACTTTGGTTTCCCTGAAACACCTGCCAAGTATTGAGTAGCTTCAGATGCTACATTACATTACTTCTGTTACAATGTTCCATGATCATAAGGAGTTCTTGAAGTAGGGACTTGCTGTATGGAAAATAGATCCTGTTTCAATGTAAAGGACAACCCTACATTTCAACCTGATTATCTTGAGCTAAATAAGACATAAGAACCTAAGAGCTAAGATACAGACTGTACACTGCTCATCAACAAGACTGAAATTGAGAAATGTAATTACAAATGCTCTGGTTTGACTGTTTTTATACTGTATCACATTTGATAAATGAGCACTACCCTTTGTAAATAAAGTGACCACAATCTAGTCAACTGTTTGCCATCTTACCCATTGCTGAAGTCTAGTGGGAGAGCACTAAAGTGCAAATGTAATAAAAGGTGCAACGTTCAGTACTAATCGCCAATCAGCATGAAGCATTACTAGTCACCTATGTAAAAGGAAACATCTTATTGGTTGCTATGGGTTACTGGACCTAGGTAAACTTTTTAGGTGGCTCAGTTACACACACACATATATACAGGGTCGGACTGGGCTGTGGGCCCAAGGCCCTTGTTGGCCCGGCAGACCCAGACCTGCTGTTCTTTACCCTGACATCTCCCTGAGAGAGAGGGGGTGTAGGGGGGTTGCAGTGCTGGGTGGACATCATGGGTAGGGGCCTGGGGAGGGTGTGGGGTGCCCTAAGGCAGCAACCCCAGTGGGACCTCAGAACCCCAAGTCCAATGCTGCACATATATATATTTATAAAATATAACGTTATTTAGCTCTTTCTTTGAAACCATATGTAAATATAACTTTTGGTAACAAATTAAGATTACATATATCTGTCAATAAACTATAAAGTACTGTATATATTTAAAGTATAAATGGTGGTTTGCAATGTTATTAGTTGTGTCAAGTGTCTTGTTGAAATGTGTATATAATGAGCAATAATGTATAGTATACAGGACTTAAAGAGTAGCTTTAGAGTTTGATTACTCTCTGGCTTTATTTATGGAATTCCTCTGAGACTTCTTGAAGGTTATTTATTAAAGTCCAACTGCCAAAAACTCAAAAAATTCGATTTTTTAACTATAAATTCCGATGCTTTTGGTGGAAAAAAACAGCAAATTTTTCAAGATTTATTATACGCCGAGGATGGGAAAAGTTCGGTCCGAAAACCCAGCATCTCAGACCTACCAAGGTTGTATCTAAGTCAATGGCTCTCCCATCCCTAATCTATTTGGAAGTTTCTGTGGTCAGATCTGGAAATAGGCCGAAAATCTGACAATTTCGGACCAAAATCTGACAAACATGGGCTTTTTGGGAAAAAGCCCAAAAAAATCAAGCAAATTTTTACGTGTTTGTCCCCAATCCAATTAAATCGTGATTTTTAAATAATAAATACGGTCCAATTGTGTATTCTAGTTTTGTCTGACTTTTTTCATTAAAATAATCAGAAAAATTTGGCCCCTAATGTCCTTATATTTTATGATAGTGGGACACTTGATTGCGTATAGCAGCAGACAATATTTCAGTTTCAATACAATGCAGAACATTTCTATATTCCCCTTGCCACATTATACAGAATTCTGTGCTTTATCATATTGATCATTCCACCCTGTAAATCATCTCCCCTTTCTTTCATTCTTCCCTTTTGTATGAAGACAAAAGCTGCCCATTTAACCCCGGCCGTAGCTGATTTACTCCACAGGAGGAGGCAATAACAGAAGACATAATGACATGAAGGAGGGCAAGATTTCAAGCACCAGAACTTGAATTTACATTTACTTACTTCTTTTAAATGACAGAAATTAATCTGTCAGGTAATTCTGTCAACAAAATGTGCTCCCTCATTACTAAACCACATGGGAGACTTTTCTAATGGTGGGAATTTAAACCTTTTTTTCTACTTTTTTCCCTGGAGAAAAAAATGTGCTTCCAATTTCCTTAATTTAATACAATGGGAGCATATTTATCTGGAATTGGAAAAAGTTACTGAGCTTTTGTTGTGTTTTCTTTTGGTATTTACTAGTATTGGTGACATTGGTCGCATGTATTCCTTCACGTTTTATGAACAATTCTTGAGCAAGGAAGCCTCTTCCATGGATTCCCATTATAATGATTTTCTGCTACTCAACTTGATCAACTGATAACATTCTGAGCAAGCTTGTAACTATTTTGGCCCCATCATGTAATGCATTCCATACACAATCATTTATGTTATAGAAATTATACAATAAGGTCACATGACCCCAGCACTCAAAGAGCACTGCATAGTTGACATTGATAAGAAGTGCTGGTAGTTTTTATATGTGCTATAATTGAGGTCCTCATCAGGTTATTTTGTGTTTTAAGAAATGTTTATATGTATTTGGTACTTTTATTCAACTACAAGAGGTCCTCTGCACTCAACCCATTATCAATATATTTAAGACAGCGACATTTTGTGCATACTGCTACTAAGAAATGCCTTACCCTTTAAACAAAACAGGGATTGTGTGTCCATATATTGCAATATATTTAAGCTGGCCAACTACGTCAAAGTCATCCCATATCTGGCCAGTCCTACGCTTAATTTTCATCTGATTCATTAACAATTCTATTGCTTCATTATACATTTTACAAAGGGACTAAGTTTTACCTGCAACTTACTCGCTGCTTTCAAAGTAAAACTCCCAAACTTGGCTGCCCTTTTATTAGACACCAGTGGGATCACCTGACTATAGCTGGGAAGGGTGGGAGCTACAACATGGAGCTGGTCACTGCTCCTGTATAACTATAACAAACAAGGGAAAGTTGTGCTCACCACTAAGTGCAGAGGACCTCTTGTATTTGACTATATGTATTTTGTGGTCACACCCTCATTGCACCCCCGCCTAATGGTTTTAAAAAATAGTGGTGAGCACAACTTTCCCTGTGTTGTTTAAAAGGTAAGGCATTTCTTAGTAGCAGTATGCACAAAATGTCGATGTCTTAAATATATTGATAATGGGTTGAGTGCAGAGGACTCTTGTATTTGACTATATGTATTTTGTGGTCACAGCCTCATTGCAACCCCGCCTAATGGTTTTAAAAAATAGTGGTGAGCACAACTTTCCCTTGTTTGTTATAGTTATACAGGAGCAGTGACCAGCTCCATGTTGTAGCTTTATGTATAGTGGCATAAAGAGCATAATAGGTAATTATGTATTTCTACTCCAAACGACCATGCAGTAAAGCTATGCTAAATGCAGTGGTAAAATCGCCTATATCTATTGCAATTTGCCACATTTATCTCACTCAAGTTCTTAAATACAATGGCAAATCACCCTAAATATTAATGCCAAGGGTCTACTGAACAGTTTGGTGCCCAATATGCCTAGATGTACCAAAGCAGGTGGCATTTGCTGACCCAAATGAAAATAGTGCATTTGCATTTTCTCAGCTGCCAATTTGCCATCTGTGAACAAAGGCCCCTGAATGTGTAGTATGTGCCACAAGACCCCTTTACAGTACAAAGACCCCCCTCTCTTTAGTCTCTTTTCATGCAGGAGTTGGGAGTATAATTTCCAATGACAGTTAAATCCAAAATATCTTTTAGGGGGTCTCCTTTCATCTAGAAGATGTATTACAGAAATCCTGTCTCTCTGCATGAAGAATGTGTGCCAAAGTCAGTTATTATATTCGATTTTGTTTGTGCTGGAATCAGCTACAGTATATGAGTGAATTAAAATAAATCTGCTAGGAAAGGGAGCCCACTATAAGATATATTGGATCTAACTGACTTTGAAAATCTGACACCCAACTCCTGCATGAAGAGAGAATGAAGAGAAACAGATGTTAAGAGGGGGATAGTGAAGATCCCATTCCTATAAAAGCTTAGGCAAAAACTCAACATTGGGAAAAAAGTAAAGAAAACGTGCAATAAAATAATTCGGCAGATGGGAAGTTATCCGAATTTTTATAATTGAAAACACATTACTTTCATAAATACTCTTCAATGGGTAGATCATATGTTATCATTATCCTTAACGTAGCACTGGCACATTTACAGAGACTGTCCATCAATCACATTAGTCTCTACCCTATAAGGCTGAACCGGTTCAGTTATCATACACAAAAAAGAGAATTTTAGCAAAGCCAATTAATGTTCCTGTGTGTTTTTTGCAACATGGGAGGAAACCCACACAGACACAGGTAGAGCTCATTGAAGATAGAACTCAGGCTACAACTGAACTAAGGCCCTAGTACTGCTAACCACTAAGTCGCCATTATGGTCCAGAAACGGTGACAATTCCTGATCATCTTGCATAAACGCTCTCAAAAGGCAAGTGTTAAAATGAGAAAGCTCCAAACAATTAAATTTTGCCCAAGGGTTATGGAAAGTAAAGTAAAATAACTAATTCTTCAAGACAATCTTCCCATCCACTCTGTGTACACTCACAAGTGTAGAAGTGAATGACCAGTCCTATTAGTTCTCCAGAAGTCACTTTGAATCACAGGCTAAACTGATATTGGTACTGATAGCAAACAGATTTAAGTTAATGAGCTCCAGATCAGTCCCACGGCTGCTGTCACTTAGGAAGTGTAATTAATTATGTGGGTTTAATTAGCGCTAAAAGGATTAAGTTGCATATTCCAATAAATAGGAAACAAAGAGAGTTTGTTTGAACCACTACCCAGGAACATATATTTACACACTGGGGAATTCAGATTTACAATCAATACTATTAATAGCATCTCAGTATCGGGAAACAGCTCAAAGCTATCCATATTGATGAGAAACATTGTAAGAAAATATACGCCTGTGTTCCACATGAATATTAGTAACATAAATACAATCTGCAATGTGCTGTATGTCTGCATTAAATGGTGAACAGACAATTCCACAGTTTAATTCTCTTGTATCTCTTGTATCTTCTGGTGACTTCCATAACTTCCATACTTCCACACTTCCACACTCTCCCAGCATGGCCTTATCTGAATAAGTATGTTTCAGTCATGGCACACAAAGAATGGTTCATATTTCCCAAAGTTGGTGGGGATGATCTATGGAAAAACTTACGTGGCAGGCTAGGGAATCCACATCAACCACTGGATCTTTAAAGCACTGTGGACCTTCTGAGAAGGATTCTCTATGTACAGTGGTCACTGTTATATCAGGGAATTGAGAATTTTGGTTCAACTCATCATTATTCTTGATGTTCTTCTGAGTTGGTCATTGCAAAATGTTCAGCTTACTCCTTTCACCTGTTGCCTGGGCAGAAAAAAAGATATTTGTGGGTCTAGGCCAACTACCTCCTATATCTTACCCACCTTGCTTCGCACCCAGGACTATGAAAAGACATTTTGAGTACCTGCAAAGGAAAGGCAGTAGTAGTGACAAACTCAGTCTTTCAGATAGGTCCCACTCAGATGTGTAACTAAAGAGGAAGCAGACCCTGCAGTTGCAGGGGGGCACAGGAGTGTAGGGGGCCCAGTGAGGCCCTAATTAATGAGCAATTTTAATATATCTTGGTAGGATAGGCAAAGTTGTCAATATTTTGGGCCCTAAATTAAATTTGCTGTGGTGCCAAGTTATGTTTTGTTATGCCACTGGTCTCACTCAGCCACTCAAGCACGATGGGTAAGTCTACTACAACAGCTATGCAATGTAATTAGTCATGCTACTATAGGCACCATCTATCCCTACTGTACTAATACAGCAACAGCAACCTTTTAGCTGTAAAATATATCCTCATTATATGGGCATTTGTTCCTAACTGTGACCAGTAGGCTTAGACACTTGCACTACATTTGAGAGGTCCAAACATTCAATAGCACAGAGGTACAATAAGAATGGCTGGAGGACATATTTGTCTCAATAAAAGTCCTATGATCAAGTGATTCCATTCACTCAGTTTATGGTATATCTTTCAGAAGTAAATCTAGAGCAACTTGACTTGCTGAGTAATCACTGAAGACGTTTCACTACTCATACGAGCAGTTGAACCGAAGAAGCTAAAACATCTTCAGTTATTACTCAGAAAGTCCAGTTGCACTAGATTTACTTATAATTAGGGATGGGCGAATTTTTTTGCCTCGTTTCGCCGAAAAAACGATGCCTATATATTTGTATGGCGGCGTGCGTGCGACATTTCCCCGGCGGCGAATTTTTGGCTAAACAAAATTGGTCAAATTCACCCATCCCTACTTCTAATATATATAGGAATGGCTTTGTTTTTTCTGTAGTTTTACGGAAATAGCAGATGTACACTATAAAGGTAAGGGAATTTGCATTTTGCAATGTCTCTTCCTTTGTATTTTATGTTTCAACTGTGAATTATGAACCTGTAAAACATTCACAAAATTTACTGGCATTTAACCCTGTGTAGTTGACTTTGTCCTGGAAGCTGAAAGCCTTGTTTGCACATATCATAGGAAGACACAAAGTCAACTTTTTTTGGTGCTTATAATAGCAGTGGGGATAATAGTCTCTGGGAATGGACTGCGTCTGTGGGATAACAGGTATAGTACTGCAGTATATCTCCCTACTGTACCTACTATACCACAGACACAGTCTCTTCCCAGAGACTATTATCTACTGTTACTATAGGCACCATCTCTCCCTACTATACCTGCTATCCCACAGTCACACTCCCTTCCCAGAGACTATTATCCCACTGTTACTATAGACACCATCTCTCCCTACTATACCTGCTATCCCACAGTCACACTCCCTTCCCAGAGACTATTATCCACTATTACTATAGACACCATCTCTCCCTACTATACCTGCTATCCCACAGTCACATTCCCTTCCCAGAGACTATTATCCACTGTTACTATAGGCACCATCTCTCCCTACTATACCTGCTATCTCACAATCACACTCCCTTCCCAGAGACTATTATCCACTGTTACTATAGACACCATCTCTCCCTACTATACCTGCTATCCCACAGTCACACTCCCTTCCCAGAGACTATTATCCACTGTTACTATAGGCACCATCTCTCCCTACTATACCTGCTATCCCACAGTCACACTCCCTTCCCAGAGACTATTATCCACTGTTACTATAGGCACCATATCTCCCTACTATACCTGCTATCCCACAGTCACACTCCCTTCCCAGAGACTATTATCCACTGTTACTATAGACACCATCTCTCCCTACTATACCTGCTATCTCACAGTCACACTCCCTTCCCAGAGACTATTATCCACTGTTACTATAGACACCATCTCTCCCTACTATACCTGCTATCCCACAGTCACACTCCCTTCCCAGAGACTATTATCCACTGTTACTATAGGCACCATCTCTCCCTACTATACCTGCTATCCCACAGTCACATTCCCTTCCCAGAGACTATTATCCACTGTTACTATAGGCACCATCTCTCCCTACTATACCTGCTATCCCACAGTCACACTCCCTTCCCAGAGACTATTATCCACTGTTACTATAGACACCATCTCTCCCTACTATACCTGCTATCCCACAGTCACACTCCCTTCCCAGAGACTATTATCCACTGTTACTATAGGCACCATCTCTCCCTACTATACCTGCTATCCCACAGTCACATTCCCTTCCCAGAGACTATTATCCACTGTTACTATAGGCACCATCTCTCCCTACTATACCTGCTATCCCACAGTCACACTCCCTTCCCAGAGACTATTATCCACTGTTACTATAGACACCATCTCTCCCTACTATACCTGCTATCCCACAGTCACACTCCCTTCCCAGAGACTATTATCCACTGTTACTATAGACACCATCTCTCCCTACTATACCTGCTATCCCACAGTCACACTCCCTTCCCAGAGACTATTAGCATTAGCCTTAAAAGGTGATCTTACAATATAGATAATCGTTTCCATTTCCTTATAGCATTAATACCAGAGTATTGTTTACAGTATCATATTTGGTAACTTCCCTAAAAAATCCTTGTCTTTACATTTTAAACAATAATTTAAATGCATGATCTATACCCTGCTGCTCCGTTCCCTATCCCACTATATTAAAAGTGAACTGTAGTTTGGATGCTCAACGTGCCTTTTTCCAACCAGTGAAATCATTTCCTATTTTAAAAGAAACTCAAGGGAAGGAAGCCAGTGTATAAACTTCCCCACAATACAATAGGAACACTATAAATGTGGAGCTGTTAGCAGGGTGTGTCTTCCTGCTTCTTCAGCTTTGTGCTTATCACAATCCTGTTTCCCTATCATTGATATTCTCATATGAACGGTTTCTAGTTCATTTATATCTTTTTTCCTTTAGAGCAGACATATCCCTTTTTCCTGTTACCGTGGAACAAATGTGATGCTGGAAACCATTCAAATGACCAGCTGTTTTGAATGAATTTACATATCATACATGTAACTTATAATATGCGATTTTTGAATATTCTGTGTCATGGAAACCTGCTTAAGTCTTGATTAGGAAAACAGTGTTCCATAGGAATGAAGCAATTATTTATCTACTGTATAAAGCGCCAGCAATTGACGTAGCACTTTACAATCATTTATAACAATCAGGGGGTCTCACAAAGATTTAAGAAAGAAGGATTAGCGCATAAAAATAACAACAACGTTGGAACAATATAGCTGCAAAATGACGTGATGCCTATACAGACATATCGGGGCACATTTACTTAGTTCGAGTGAAGGAATAGAATAAAAAAAACTTTGAATTTCGAATGATTTTTTGGGCTTCTTCGACCAACGAATTGGCTACTTCGACCTTCGACTACGACTTCGACTTCGAATCGAACGATTCAAACTAAAAATCATTTGACTATTCGACCATTCGATAGTCGAAGTACTGTCTCTTTAGAAAAAACTTCGACCCCCTACTTTGCCAAGTAAAACCTACCGAACCTCAATGTTAGCCTATGGGGAAGGTCCCCATAGGCTTTCTAACAAATTTTTGGAAAATCGTTCGATCGATAAATTAAAATCCTACGAATCGTTCAATTCGAAGGATTTAATCGTTCGATCGAACGATTTTTCCTTCGATCATCGATCGAACGAATTCCGGTAAATCCTTCGACTTCGATATTCGAAGTCGAAGGATTTAACTTCGACAGTCGAATATCGAGGGTTAATTAACCCTCGATATTCGACCCAAAGTAAATGTGCCCCATCATGTGTGAATGGAAGCCTGACCGTACAAATGATAAAACATTATAATAAAGGGGTGGATTGCTAACTGGGCTATAACTTAAAGATATACATTAAAATACCTCCTCTCACCCCACAGCTGCCAAGCTAATTAAAGAGAACTTTTATATATGAGGACATTTAAAGGAGAAGGAAACCTAGTCGGTGCAAAAACCCTTCCCCCCTCCCGTGTGTTGCCCACCCTCCCTCCTCCCCCCTGGCCTACCTGTCCTGCTGGGCAAATGCCCCTAACTTGTTACTTACCCTTCTGCGCAGGTCCAGTCCAGGGAGTTCACCGACGCCATCTTCTTCCAAGCGATCTTCTTCCTCCTTTGACCGGCGCATGCGCAGTAGGAGCATTTCGCCGGTACGATCTACTGCGCATGCGCCAAAAGTCACAAAGTGAAATCTGAAAACTTTGTGACTTTTGGCGCATGCGCAGTAGATCGTACCGGCGAAATGCTCCTACTGCGCATGCGCCGGTCAAAGGAGGAAGAAGATCGCTTGGAAGAAGATGGCGTCGGTGAACTCCCTGGACTGGACCTGCGCAGAAGGGTAAGTAACAAGTTAGGGGCATTTGCCCAGCGGGACGGGTAGGCCAGGGGGGAGAAGGGAGGGAGGGTGGGCAACACACGGGAGGGGGGGGAGGGTTTTTGCACCGACTATGTTTCCTTCTCCTTTAAATGTCCTCATATATAAAAGTTCTTTTTAATTAGCTTGTCAGCTGTGGGGTGAGAGGAGGTCTTTTAATCTTTAAGTTGTAGCCCAGTTAGCAATCCACCCCTTTATTATAATGTTTTATAATTTGTACGGTTTGTACGGGGTTTTTGCGCCGACTGGGTTTCCTTCTCCTTCAAACTGAGGTTGTTTGAAATAAGACTGCCATACCTAGCAGTTATTTTGGGTGCCACGTTCCAGCACAAGGCAACTTCTCTGACCTTTAGTTACATCTGTTCATTCTCCAGCTCATTGACATTGTTCTATATTACCGGTGCAGCAACCCAGAAATGTAGTGTTTTTGTTTGGGCAGCAAAGATATTCTTCAATTCATTATGAAAAGCTTACCGGCCAGTACATAACAAGAAATTGCCCTACAAATACTACATTGTGCCCATCTCACACCATTGAAAAGATTTCACATTGGAACTGCCATCTCAGACAGAGGCTTGAAATGTGGAGAAAAGAAAAGTCACCTCGCACACCCTGGCCTTCAGCAGCTCTGCCAGGTGCTCAATTACCTGGAGGGATCGGCACCTTCCTCAACCAGTAGTAAGGAAAAAAGGCAATGGCACACTGGACACGATCAAGCAGGGAAAACCCTTGCAAAGATTTATTTGCACACGATGCAACGTTTCGGGGTAGTGCCCTTTGTCAAGCATATCAAAGTGAGGCAGTGAACAGCAATTTAACACCAAACATTCAAAGAGATTGGTCAGTTACAAAAATTTACATAATTAATTACTCATGTGACATCACGCTTAGAAACAAGCAACAAAACAGGGTTTAACAAACCGCAAGTTTCACTAATCCACTCCTAGTACATAATGTAGTAAAATTTACTATAAAAGGTTTCAAAAGTCATATTATATAAAACTTTAAAAAGGTTTTAACATTAGTTTAAACAGCATTCACAGTGAATATTAATCCATAAAAGTGTAACGGAAAAAAGTGTAACGAAAAAAAGAAAGTTTGCTCTAAAACAGCAGATTTTATTTGCTGTTGGAGACAGATTGATAACCAAATTCGCAACATAGTAAACTACAATGTGATATATTAACATAAATCACAATGTTGCTTATTTCTCTCTTACCCTACAGGAGGGAATTGCAAAAGGAAAGTCTGACCCTACAGGAAGGTCCTGGGAACTGCAAGTCTTGATTATCTGCAACAATAAAACACACATATAGGATCAAAGATAACAGGACATACTGAACTCCTCATTTAACCCTTTGGGGTATTTTGTCTGCAATAGCCATATCCAATAACATTCGCGTTGTAATAAACATTTTTTCATATCATAGCCTTGCTTGTGTATGACTTTTTCCAATATCTGCCATCGCACCTGCGAGATCTTATGGCCGTGAGCATAAAAATGTTTGGCTAGTAAGGATTCTTTCTTAAATTTATCAACTGAATTTGATAACACATCTGTTTTAGCGTCAGGAGGAGGAGGTTGGTAAGTGCGTATATTGGATTTGTGTTCATTTAAGCGTACCCTAACTGCTCTACTCGTTTGGCCGATATACAGCAACCCACACGGGCATTTGATGGAATACACAACTTCCTTTGTATTACATGAAAATGTGCCCTTAATAGGGTGCTTAGTTCCGTGTAATGGGTGTAACACAGATGGACCTGGGATTATCCCATTGCAGTGGCCACAATTTCTACAGGGATAAGTCCCTGTATTAGGAGTGGCCAGTGCACCAACCCCTGTAGGGGTCGCTTTCGGCTTGATCAAGGCCTGAATAGTTTTCCCTTTTCTGTAAGAAAAAATAAGGGTTTGTTTAAATAAATGTCCAATCTTGGGATCAGATTGTAATATCCCCCAATACTTCAGAATAGTGCGCCTGATAACTTTATTATTGGTGTCAAAAGAGGATACAAATGGGATGCGTTGGCTATTAGTTGTATTCCTCGGTTTTTTCGCCAAGGTATCTTCCCTCTGATAGGTATTAACCTCATCCTTCAAAGCAATAAGTTCATTTTCTAAAACAGATGTGTTATCAAATTCAGTTGATAAATTTAAGAAAGAATCCTTACTAGCCAAACATTTTTATGCTCACGGCCATAAGATCTCGCAGGTGCGATGGCAGATATTGGAAAAAGTCATACACAAGCAAGGCTATGATATGAAAAAATGTTTATTACAACGCGAATGTTATTGGATATGGCTATTGCAGACAAAATACCCCAAAGGGTTAAATGAGGAGTTCAGTATGTCCTGTTATCTTTGATCCTATATGTGTGTTTTATTGTTGCAGATAATCAAGACTTGCAGTTCCCAGGACCTTCCTGTAGGGTCAGACTTTCCTTTTGCAATTCCCTCCTGTAGGGTAAGAGAGAAATAAGCAACATTGTGATTTATGTTAATATATCACATTGTAGTTTACTATGTTGCGAATTTGGTTATCAATCTGTCTCCAACAGCAAATAAAATCTGCTGTTTTAGAGCAAACTTTCTTTTTTTCGTTACACTTTTTTTCGTTACACTTTTATGGATTAATATTCACTGTGAATGCTGTTTAAACTAATGTTAAAACCTTTTTAAAGTTTTATATAATATGACTTTTGAAACCTTTTATAGTAAATTTTACTACATTATGTACTAGGAGTGGATTAGTGAAACTTGCGGTTTGTTAAACCCTGTTTTGTTGCTTGTTTCTAAGCGTGATGTCACATGAGTAATTAATTATGTAAATTTTTGTAACTGACCAATCTCTTTGAATGTTTGGTGTTAAATTGCTGTTCACTGCCTCACTTTGATATGCTTGACAAAGGGGACTACCCCGAAACGTTGCATCGTGTGCAAATAAATCTTTGCAAGGGTTTTCCCTGCTTGATCGTGTCCAGTGTGCCATTGCCTTTTTTCCTTACTACTGGTTGAGGAGGGTGCCGATCCCTCCAGGTAATTGAGCACCTGGCAGAGCTGCTGAAGGCCAGGGTGTGCGAGGTGACTTTTCTTTTCCGGATTACTTCTTCGGCTGGTCCCACTCAGCACCCCTCTTCGCGTGCCTCCGTGAATATGTCTTTTGCCGACATTGCAGCTACCACCAGCAGGAAAGCTGAAACCTTTGGTTTCACAGAAGCGGAGCGCAAAAGGATTTTGCAGTCTACCCACAGCTTACCAGCACCTACCTGCACGTCTGAGACTGACATTCTACGTAAGTTGGAACAACTGAAACGCCGTGAGATATCATGGTCATTACATACATCTTCTTTGGCGGAGTACGCCCGGGCTCAGCGTATACCACGTGGCCTGCGAGTAAATTTGAAACCCGCGCTGTTCAGAGACGACCCGGACTTCAATACAAAATGGAGAGGGATCCTAAACAGGTGCAGTTTGGATCTCATTGCACTTACCATCCAACAACTGCAGACGGCTGCGAAAGAATTAAAGCAGCAAATCCACGCCACGGAGGAAGAGTACGCCTCCCTGCCAGCAAGTGCGGACAGGGTCACCATCCAGCAGCTGGAGCGAAAATTGGAACCGCTACAGCAGGAGATCCTGCAGGTGAAAATCAAAAAATTTCGGCGAGACACTCAGGATTACGAGCGTGGGGAAGTTTACACCTGGAGGGATACCAGACGGTTGTATCGGCAACAACGGGTTTCTACACCGATGCGTCTCGATACTTTACCTACACGCTCGCTGGAGTCGGATCAATCCTCCCTTGCCTCCTCCTCACAATGTTCGGTTGGCTCTTCTCCTTTTTTACAGGTCGGCCACAGAAAGGGAAACGTAAGATACGAAGGGGGCGCAGGAGGAGCACGCGGCCAAGCCTGGAACAGGCGCAGGGGACACCGCCAATACCACAGGTAAACTCAGTGTTTAATCTTTCTACCACTGAACTTAATAAGGATGAACTTTCGGTGCTTAACAAAGGGCTGGGATTTGTTCCAATATATACTGCAGCCCCTTTTGCTTTTACCATTGACTTTTTCAAGTTTGTTAGGACTCTCAAACTTAAAGCACATTTTTCGGACAAACAGGTCATCAGCGTTCAAAACGATTTGACAAGACAACTTAAATACAAATTGGGTACTAAAAGTACATTTGTACCACCGGGTAATTTTTCCTCTATAGAGACTTTCGAAACTAT
This sequence comes from Xenopus laevis, assembly GCF_017654675.1. NCBI lineage: Eukaryota > Metazoa > Chordata > Amphibia > Anura > Pipidae > Xenopus > Xenopus laevis. The sequence continues at coordinate 8,992,214 of NC_054379.1, read as the reverse complement.
GGTATTATTTGAATTGAACAACATTTTGTCTAAAACAGGGGATAAGCATAGAATGGGTGGGTTTAACATCACTCAGGCAGAAAAAAGTGCCCTTACTACTTTACAAATGAATGAAAATGTGGTTATAACTAAGGCTGATAAAGGGGGAGGAGTTGTGGTTTTGAATAAAGTTGATTATGAGACTGAGGCATTTCGTCAGTTAAATAACACCATGTTATATAAAAAATTATCGACGGATCCAACCGTTAAATTTAAGAACGAATTGAATACCTTTTTGAATGCTTCAGTGATGGAAGGTGTTATAACTGACGAGACCCATCAGCTTCTATTCCAACAATTTCCAAAAACCCCCTATGTGTACTTTCTTCCCAAAAATCCACAAAAGCTTAGTAAATCCACCAGGTAGGCCCATAGTTTCTAACGTGGGGTCACTGTGGCAACCACTTGCGATCTATGTGGATTTGTACCTTCAGGATATTGTTCCGTTATTGAAACCATGTCTTTTGGATACCACAGATTTTTTAAATCGCCTTAAAACTGTCCAACTTCCAATGGGCGAATTCCACTTGTGTTCTTTGGACGTCAAGGACCTGTTCACT